>NW_026869116.1:0-43179 GCF_020745735.1 Hemiscyllium ocellatum | reverse complement strand
GGGGGACGAGGGGGCGGGGGAGAGGGGTGGGGGGTTAAGAGGGGTGTGCCGGGGGGGCGCTAGAGGGTGGGGGAGGGGGTGGGAGGGGTGGAGAGAGGGGGGAGAGAGTGGGGGAGAGACAGAAGGAGAGTGCTGGCTGTGTCATTTCATCGTCTGTGAAACACATTAAGACCGGCGAAGTCCCTCATCCTGATAACGTTCTGGTCAGGACTCCAGTCACTAACTTGCTGCCAGGTTCTGATAAATAACCAAAAACACAACAGGAGTTGCACTTGCAGAGAATAAGGGAGCCACGGTTACATCAACATCAGAACACGAGGAGGCTATTTAGCTTCGTGAGCCTATTCCACCATTCACCCAAATCATGGTCATCTTCATCATCATGACAAATCCCTGTCTTTGTCCCATAATCCTTCAGCATTTTCATTCCAAATCTACCAATCTCAGATTTAAATTTGCAAATAATTTCCAATCAATCGCTGTTTGTGGAACTTTATCAAACTTTATCCATTTCTGTGTATAAAAGTGTTCCCCGTTATCACACCTCAATGTTCTGACTCGAACACTTTATCTGTTTAATCTTTCTTCTTAAGTTAAACCTTGGAATCCAAGTATCACTTCAGTAAATCTACACTGCACTTCCCCTCAGAGGGATACTCTCCTTCAGCCATGGTGCCCAGCCCTGACAGCTTGGTCTAACTAGGTTCGGATTTGCTGAAGCATGACTTCTAATCCTTTGGTATCTCGTCTTCTGTCGAGATCAATGTCAACATTCCACCGGCCCCTTGGTCACTTTTCTGAACCTGTTTGAGACATTTTCGTGAACTATACAGCTGGATCAATCCCACGTAGTTTCTTTGGAGTCCACTCTCTCTCTATTTTCACAATCACAAAATATCCTATTTTGATCCAACCTCTCACTTGCCGACATAAACTCATCTGTCGTTTTTTTTTCATTTACTGAATCTATCAAGATTGCTTTCTAATGCTGTGCTTCCATCTACCGACACTTGGAATCGCAGAGTGGCCCCAAATGTTGAATGTGGCTTTCCCTTCATTATGAATAGTGAATAATTAGGGCTCCAACATCGATCCGTGCAGGATATCACTAAACATATCCTTCCAATTAGAATACCTCTTACTATCTGCACAAATGTCTCTTGTTCAAATCAAATTCCTCTGCAAAAATATCTTTTGCATCTTATTACCTTCAATGAACAGTAGAAAGGTGTAAATTCAGGGACATTCTTCACAGTCAAATTTGCCTTGTGTTTATCTGATTGGGGGAGCAAGGAATCCCAATAAATATTAATCGTTGTCTTCACTATATGGGAACTCGATCACAAAGATTAACAATGTCAAGTATTTATTCTCCTTCATGATTTATAAACTCTGGGCACATTGTGACCGAGTGGTACTCGCTTTTTTTTTCAGAAACACAGGCCCTGCCCAACTGTTGGCTCACACTTGTTACACCATATGGTCCTCGTCCTCTCCATCTGAATCTCATGGCAAGGTACCTCGAACATGGAGAGGAGCAACTATTCCAAGCACTGAGATCCCACTAATTGGTAACACCACTCACCCTAATCCATAAGAGAAGCCGACTGGTCCCGCACTATGTCCTCATCTGAACCATCCTGCTGGCTGCGTTCCTTCCCATATGAAAGTGGTGTTGGCTCTCTGGTGGCAGAAGGGAATGGAAGGATTTCTCTTCAATCTCATCTTTAGTCATTGGCTCGTCAAACTTATGGGAGTATCAGTGGCAACAGAAGCAGAGGCTGGAGAGACAATAAATGATTGACATTGTTCTTTGTTATTTTCCATTGCTCACTGAAAGGTTTAGAACTTGAACTTGAAGTTAAGGGCTGAGCTAGAATCCTTGGATTAACTATCTGCTCAAGGAGCAGAGTGGGGTTACAATTATTGATTCAACACAACTTTGATATTGAATCACACATTGTTTAAGTTTCCTTGTGCACAACCACAGATCCAGGGAAACACAAGGAACTTGGATTGAATAGGTTAAGCTCATGACTGAATAAAGGAATCTTGAATTAAAGCAGTGCAAGACATGTGCCTATTTGACCCACATATCCTTTGGGTAGGGAAGGAGTGCTAACGTAGCAAAAGATTTGATTGATTCAAATCATCTAACTGAGAGACACATTTCCCTGCTTAAGTCATGAGATCATTGGAAGGACAAAACATCATTTCTGGTTAAAGAATTCACCTTTCTCACCAGGTAATGAAGGCACACTGTCTCTGCAGATTGAGTCGTTGGCCACTGTTTGAACCACCTCCTCAGTAGAGCTATTTCCCTTTTGTGTGGCCAGAGGTTCTGCTTTTCTCCAAGAATGGTAAGGGTGAGCTGTCTTGTTTACTGCTGCCGCTGCTGCTCCTATAGAAATGTCACAGAACAACACAGATGCATCGTTTCAGGACACAAAACAGGTTCTCAGTATCTGTGATTTACACAGGCTTCCTTCTCAACCTAAACCCATCAACATAGTTTTCTTTGATTTCTTGTATTCCAAGCTCCTCCTTGAATTCATCTGTTATTTGCTTCAATTATTCCTGATGAAGTAAGTTCTACATTCAAACCCCTTTTTGGTAAAGACTTTGTCACCCTCTGCAAATTCCCGTGAGATTTAATAGTGATTACAATTATATCCACAGATCCAGTGGATTCTGACATTCACAAGCAGAAACATCTTTTCCATGTCTACCCGATCAAACGTAACTGGACCATGTCACTCTTTTACAATGAGACAAGACTGTCCAATCTTACTTGATGAATTCAAATTCAGTTTGAATATAATTCCAGTAACTATTCTTTATCTTCCCTACTGCCTCTACATCCATATTACAATATGAAGATCGGAACTGTTTGCAGTGCTCCAAGGGTGATCTGTCCATGGTTCTACACATATCGAACACATTTCCATTCTGTCGTCCCAGAAATAAACCCATGATCTACTTTTCTATTTAACCTCACAAACTGGTGCCATTTGCTGCCAGTGACTCATTGCTATCTCCAGATCCCTCTGCCCTATTTAAGGACATATTCCAAAGAGGAAGTGGTCTCTTTATTCTTTTGACCACAGTGTACTACCTCACACATGGGTGGGGGTTAATCTTCCACAGCTTTGACTGCAATATTCCCTTAACCAAATCTTCCCAACAGTAAGTCTTCCTAAAAACAAAACGCCAACATATTAATGTACTTAATGTCGTCAACTATTTCTTATTTGAAAAGCACTAACTGTCGAGCTCAGTTTTGAACAAACATCCTCTGCCACAGTTATCAAAATGCCACAAGCTGAACGACAACCACTATTTACATTCATATTCACTGCAGCCTAAGAATGAGAGGTGGTATCATTGAGGGTCTATAAAATGGTCAAGGGATTGACCAAGTAGAGGCAGAGAAGATGATTCAATCTACAATGAGTCGTCCTAAGTTTACAATGAAGGGAAAGTTGGAGGAATTACTTCTCTCAGAGGATGGTGAACCTGGGGAATTCCCTATCTCAGAACACTGTGGATTCTGGGACATGAAGTAAATTTAAATAAGAGACACACAGACTTTTAATCAGTAATGGGTTGAAGAGTTAAGGAGGGCTGGCAGGAAAGTGGTGTTCAGGCCAAGATGAGATTCACAATCAAGCTGCCTAAACTTTAAACATGAACACTTCTTAATAGTTCACTCGATCCTAACGAAATATTTTGTGCAAAACAAATCACATGATACATAGTTATTCAGAGAACAAAACAAGTTTGTTCATTGAAGAACCCAGAGGAAAAGGTGATGAAACAATGTGAGTTTGATATACCTCAATCATCATTTCAAGTGCATTCTCTGCATAAATTCTCCTTTTCCTCCTCGAAGTATTCAACTTCTTGAATAATTGAGAGAATGAAGTCACAGTTGTACAATACATAAATCAGACCCTTCAGTCCAACTTGCCCATGCTGACCAGATATCCTAAATTAATCTAGTCCCATTTGCCAGCATTTGTTCCATATCCATCTTAGACCATAAGACCATAAGACATAGGAGTGGAAGTAAGGCCATTCGGCCCATCGAGTCCACTCCGCCATTCAATCATGGCTGATGGGCATTTCAACTCCACTTACCAGCGTTCTCCCGTAGCCCTTAATTCCTCGAGGCAACAAGAATCTATCAATCTTAAACCCTTTCTACTGATTATCAGTTTATTTTACTTTATCAGCACTTGAAATACTGACTTTTTTTTCTCCTAACATTGGTGAAAGAAAACATAACTTCATTCATCCAAATTAATTTTGTAATCTTTCACAAAGAAACAAGTGAGAACAACATATAGCTGAGTGCAAACCAAAATACTGCAGCTGCACGATATCTGGGAACACTCTAAAGGTGAGGCACTGATACTTTGGTGTAACCTGCAGTCTGGCCAAATTGCAGCAAAATGCTGTTCAATTTTATCTGCAAACTATTGAATAAAATCCTCCTTGCACAATAATAAGGCAGCATTTTGGGATGTCATTTTTAAAACATATTATTTTCAAAGTTACTCACAATTAAGAGTGATCACTTGGTGCTGTCTGCATAACTCAGTACGAAAAGGAATTAACAGTAAAAAACACAATAACCCAAATTCAGAGTCACAAATTCATTGATGTTGCATGGGTCCAGCATTTACAAGTAATCAATTTTTAAAAACAACTACAAATACATTTACTAACTATATTGGAGTACAGTCAAGTTTCTTACTGAACAGTGACAGGATTGGACAGAGTCCGCATGGATTTAAGAGAGGGGAATCATACTTAGCAAATCTACTGAAAGAATCTACAGAGTCGAATATTAAAGTAAGAAATAGCAGGACATTTAAAAAAGCTTATCATTAAACATGGTAGTCTGAGTTCTGTGAAAGAGAAACTATATTTGACAAATTTGCGACAGTTCATTGAGGAGATAACTAGCAGGGCTGATAAAGGGCAATCCAATGATGTTCTGTATTTGTAATTTAAAAATGCAAATGAATAGGTGCTACATAAAAGGTAATTGCACAATTGAGGAGCTCATGGTATCGGGGTAATGTATTAGCATGGATTGAGGATTGGTTAACCACACTGGCTGTTGCTGAGTCCTCACTTGCAGTGCTGTATACAACATTAGCTCTCATATTTAATAAAGGATAAAACAACATCGGAGACCATTCAAAAAAGATTCACTTAGCTGCTTCGAGCATGAAAGGGTTAACCTATCAAGAATAGATAAGCGGGGTGATCTTATGGAAACAAGATTCTGAGGAGCTTGACAGGGTGGATGTTGACTAGATCTTCCAGCACCAGTGAAGTCTCAAACCAGGGGACATTACACAAGGGAACATTCATTTTAGAAAAAGTCAAGATTTTTTTCTCTCAGTGAATGGCTAGAATTTTCTCACAAACAATTGTGGAAGTTAAATGTGGGAGGGGAATGGTTGGGTTACTCTTCGGAGGGTTGTTCTGGCTTGTTGGGCTGAAGGGCCTGTTTCCACACAGTAGGGAATCTATGATTCTATCTCAAATTATTTTAAAAGAGGGCAGAGAGATTTTTGAAATATTGAGCAGTTGAGGGCTATGCGGATCAAGCATAAAAGAGGTGTTGAGGCCTGGGTTGGCCCAGCCATGATCTGACAGAATGGGGGAACAAGCTGAAAGGGATGA
Organism: Hemiscyllium ocellatum; assembly: GCF_020745735.1. Classification (NCBI taxonomy): domain Eukaryota; kingdom Metazoa; phylum Chordata; class Chondrichthyes; order Orectolobiformes; family Hemiscylliidae; genus Hemiscyllium; species Hemiscyllium ocellatum. Next base: position 37,479 of record NW_026869116.1, on the reverse strand, counting down.
ATTGCCTATGCCTGCTCCGATTCCTTGAGGCTCCATTTCATTTTTTTTTGTCTCCAAAGAAGAGCGTGATACAATGTGCTAAAGATTTTAGATGTTGTGAAAATGGGGAGTTTTTGTACTAATTCAGATGGCATTGATTCATCAATTACAGCTATACAGTCATGAGTAGGAAGGCAATTCGCTCCATGAATAAAGGAAATCTGCTGCAGAGCTCACGCAAAGGGAATTCTTACCCTCAGTAAACTCTCTACCCACCCTACCTCTTGCAAAAATGCCATCCCGTTTTCCAATTCCTCCGCCTCCGACGTATCTGCTCCCAGGAGGACCAGTTCCATCAGAGAACACACCAGATGGCCTCCTTCTTTAGAGACCGCAATTTCCCTTCCCCGTGGTTAAAGATGCCCTCCAACACATCTCGTCCACATTCCACATTCCGCCCTCCACACCCCACCCCTCCAACCATAACAAGGACAGAACGCCCCTGGGGCTCACCTTCCACCCTATAAACCTTCGCATAAACCAAATCATCCACCTCCAAAAAGACCCCACCACCAGGGATATATTTCCCTCCCCACCCCTTCCCACCTTCTGCAAGGACCGTTCCCTCCTTGACTACCTGGTCAGGTCCACGCCCCCTACAACCCACCCTCCCATCCTGGCACTTTCCCCTGCCACCACAAGAACTGTAAAACCTGTGCCCACACCTCCTCCCTCACCTCTAACCAAGGCCCTACAGGAGCCTTCCACATCCATCAAATTTTACCTGCACATCCACTAATTTCATTTATTGTATCCGTTGCTCCCGATGTGGTCTCCTCTACACTGGGGAGACTGGGGCGCCTCCTAGCAGAGCGCTTCAGGGAACATCTCTGGGGCACCCCCACCAATCCACCACACTGCCCCGTGGCCCAACATTTCAACTCCCCCTCCCACTCTGCCGAGGACATGGAGGTCCTGGGCCTCCTTCACCGCCGCTCCCTCACCACCAGACGCCTGGAGGAAGAACGCCTCATCTTCCGCCTCAGAACACTTCAACCCCAGGGCATCAATGTGGACTTCAACAGTTTCCTCATTTCCCCTTCCCCCACCTCACCCTAGTTCAAACTTCCAGCTCAGCACTGTCCCATGACTTGTCCGGCCTTGCCCTACCTGCCTGTCTTCTTTCCACCTATCCACTCCACCCTCTCCTCCCTGACCTGTCACCTTCATCCTCTCCCCCACTCACCCATTGGACTCTATGCTACTTTCTCCCACCCTCCTCTCGCTTATCTCTCCACGCTTCAGGCTCACTGCCTTTATTCCTGATGAAGGGCTTTTTCTCTGCCCTTTGGATGCTGCATGAACTGCTGTGCTCCTCCAGCACCACTGACCCAGAATCTGGGTTCCAGCATCTGCAGTCATTGTTGTTACCTCCCATCACATGACCCAACATCTCAGCACAAGCAGGACACACTGCGCATGCTCCAGCCAACAGTGATCCCGGGTGATTGATGTCAGCACCGGACCAATGAAAGGACGGTGGGCGGAGCTGGAGGACCTTGCGGGAGGTTAGTCCTCCAACCAATCACAGTGAATGAAGGGCGGAGCTAAAGTAAACCATGTGATCACCCTCGCGCCCGACGCAGAGTCGCTGTAATAAATGCTCGGGAAGTTATAGAGAGAAAGGATACGGTAAGGAAAGAAATAAACAGGGAAATGGGAGAGAAGCTGTGTTGCCATGAGCGGAGAGGTTTTACAAATTGTGCATGTCGGAAAACACAAATGTGAACGTCCCAGTCCCGTGTTTGCAGTAAATGGGGAATTGCCTCAGCGGCTGCAGGCCTGAGTGAGCGCCGCCATCTTTATTCGGGACAACGATTCACTGGACACGTGCGGGGCCGCCATCTTTGTAGGGGGCAAGGTGCAGCCAGGCGCATGTGCAGCCTCTCTCTGGTACAGAGTCATTGTGATGACAGCAGCCAATCCTGCTCTGATTCACCTCTGGGCTCCCTCAGGACCACTTTGTCAATGTCTAGCTTCCTCAGTCTCCAACCATGGGGGTATGTTTGGTCTGTTTAATACTGTATTATTACTTTTATAGACCCTTTGTAAATGAATTTTTCACGTGGCCCAGCCCCTGACCATGTGCTGCTCTATTATCAGATTACTTTTGTCTTGAATATTTTTGAGTCAAGAATTCTTTTTTCCAATAGCAAGTGTATTTTCCTTCAGTTTCTGACTATCAAATTCTGCACCACTTTCATTCCCTGTCATGCATTTTGCACCCCCTTGAACTGTGTTTCTCTTCCACAGATCCCAGTGATTAATGCCAAAGCCCTGTTGCCTGTGGAGAGGGTGATGCTTGACTTTCTTGTACAGCTGCAGTTTGTGTGGTGAAGGTGCTCCCACAATGTGGTTGGGTAAGAGACATTACAGATTATTCATTACAGCAACAGTGATGATTTGAAGATAATGTCCAAATCAAGAACAGTTTGTAATTTTATTATCATGCTTATAATTTCATATAAAATATCATTGAGAATTTTAGATATAAAGCCAGAGATGGAGATATTAGGTCAGGTGACCAAAAGCATTGCCAAAAAGCAGGTTTTGAGGGATGTCTTAAAGGTGGAACGCAGACCTGTGATGTTTTGTCTGCAAATTCCAGACCATGTTGCTTTAGCAACTGTAGAATCAGCTACACAGTTGAAGTAATGAATTAACAAATTATTGGGAGTCTCGAAGTAAATGGATTGACGAGGTCTCAAAGGATGTGTGGTGCATGGAGCTAGGGATGAGAACAGCCAGGAATCAAGTCAAGAATGAGAATTTTAAATTGTTGTTGCTTATAGGAGCCTTTTGACGGATGAACATATTTGGGGAGAAGTGAGCACGTGGGCGATAGAGCTTTCAATTTTTCTTGAGATTACAGGGAGGTTGAATTTGGGAGGCTGGCCAGGAGTGTGTTTGGATAATTTAAGTCTGGAGATAACACACGATGGATGAGAGTTTCAGTATATGAGCTGAGATGAGGGTGGAATCAGCTAGAAATAGTGGTGTTGGAGTGGGACTGGGCTGTCACTCTTACCTCACCTCTGGGATTCAGCTGGTTGTCAGGTTGTGAATCAGGTGGTAACACAATCGGGAGCTGAGTGGCCCTGGTGGAGCCTAAAATGAGTGTCACTCAGTTGGCTGTTGCTGAGCAGCTGCTGCTTGATAGCCCTGTTGATGAATACTTACATCACTTTCCTGCTGATCGAGGGAAATTGCCTGGGTCGGAGTTGACCTGTGTTTTTGTGTTGAACATCCCTGGGCAATGTTCCACATTGTCAGTCAATGCCAGTGCTGGATGGGTACGTGGCTTTGTGGGTGGCAAGTTCTGGAGCACAAGTTATCAGTATAATTGCCAGAATGTTAGCAGGACCCATAGCCTTTACACTACTTAACCATTTCTTGGTATTATTCGAACTAAGTCAAACTGACTTAAAACTCACGTGTGTGATTTTGGAAACCACTGTTGAAGGCTGAGATGGATCATCCCACTTTGCAACTGGCTGAGAATTGCTGCAAATGCTGCATGGATGTGTGAGATCCCTCCGTTAGTTAGGGTGGGGATATCTGTTGTGCTTCCTGCAACAAGTTGATTAATTGTCCATTACCATTCACAAGTGGGTGTGGCAGAATTCTGATCTGATCCATTGGTTGTGGGATCGTTTAGCTCTGTTGCTTGATGCTGATGCTGTTTAAAATGCAGATGGTCCCGTTTGGTAGCTTCAACAGGTTGGCACTGCATTTTTAGGTATGCCTGGTGCTGCTCATGGCATGCCATCCTTTCCTGTCCATTGTGATGGGTGAGTGCGGGATGTACAAACCCATGAGATTACAGATTGTGCTGGAGTACAGTTCTGTTGCTGTTGTTATCCCACAGTGCCTCAGAGATATCCAGTTTGAGATCCTACATCTGTCCCATTTAGCATGGTGATAGTACCACTCAGCACAAGGGAGGTTTTTCTCAACTTTAAGGTGAGGCTTTGTCTCCAAAAAGACTGTGGGATGGTCGCTCTTGTCATGGACAGATACATTTGCAGCTGATAGATTCATACTGATAAGATCTAGTATGTTTTTCCACCTTGCTGGTTCCGTGACCGCCTGCTGCAAACCCAGTTGAGCAGCTATGTCCTTGAGGACCCGACCAGTCAGTCAGTAATCCTGCAGCTGAGCTACTCTTGGTAGAGGACATTGAAATCCTGTACCCAGAGTAGGCTTGTCACCATTTTATTGCCTCAGTGCTTCCTCCAAGTGTTATTCAACATGGAGTAGCACTGATCCGTCAGCCGTGGGAGCACAGTACGTGGTAATCAGCAGGAGCCATGAGACTTCCTGGTGTCCAAAGTTAATGCTGAGTACTCCCAGGGCAAAAGGTGTGTACATCACTGTGCCATCGCCTCTGCCTGGTCTGTCCTGCTGGTGGGACAGGACATATCCAGAGATTTCAGGAGAAAGTGAAGACTGCAGATGCTGGAGATCAGAGTGGAGAGTATGGTGCTGGAAAAGCACAGCAGGTCAGGCTGATGAAAGGCTTAGGCTCGAAACATCGATTCTCCTTCGCCTCAGATGCTGCCTCACCTTGTTATGCTTTTCCATCATCACACTCTCGATATCTAGGGATGGTGATGGTGGTGTCTAGCCATTATCTGTAAGGGATGACTCTGTGAGGATGACTATGTCAGGCTGTTCCTTGACTAGTCTGTGAGACAGCTCGCCACGTTTTGGCACAAAAAACCCGGATGTTAGTGAGCAGGATGTTGCAGAGCCGAGAGGGCTGATTCTGTGGTTGTATTTTCTGGTGCCTTGTTAGATGCCAAGTGGTCCATCCAGTTTCATTCCTTTGTTGAGACTTTGCAGTGATTAATGCAGTGAGTAGCTTGTTGGGCGACTGTCAGGTTGGCAGGATATTTTCTGCCATTGACAATAGTTCCTTGGAAATCAGGAGATTCCTAATTCGTTATTATTTCATGAATTCAGATTCCATCGTCTGCCGAGCTGGGATTCGAACAGGGACTTCAGTTGTACATTTTAATATTCTGGATAAAAGTTAAATACATTAGGTTTGTTCACTCATTTTAAACATCACTAACCCTGGTTTTGTTTCTTTGTAAACACTGCCCACCATCCTGTCTCCTCCATCCTTCTCTCCAACAACAAGAGCAACGAGCACACTGAGTTTCTCTGTCACTAAGACTGAGACAATCCGACCAGCTGCCTCTGCTGCTTCCCTCCATCCCACTAGCCCACTGAGACAAACTGCCTCACATGGTGTTCCTGGTTTTTGTCCCAAACTTACATCTTTCTCCTCTTGTCAAGTCTTATCAGAGCTCATCTTGATCTTTTCCTAGTCTCGCTAAACCACAGACATTCCAACTCTGTTTCCTCCCCGTCACTCCCCCTCGCCAATTCACAGATATTGTTCCTTGTTCTGTCTGTCTGTCTTTTCTGGTTATGTCCTTCTCATCCATTCTGCAAAAAAAAACTAACATTTAACCTCACCATCATTTGTAAATCCTGCTCCATCCCCACTCTCCCTTTCCTTTATGAATTCCTTGTATTTGGTGTCCCTCCAGGATCTATCCTTGGTCCCTACTGTTTATCACCTACATACTGCCAGGAGGTGACATTGTCTAAAAGCACAGTGTGAGGTTTGACATGTACACTGACGATGCCCAGCTCTCCCTCCCCATCATCCCTCTCCATTGCTCCATTGTTACTCAGTTATCAAACTGCTTATCACATTCCCACTACTTGATTAACTGCAATTTCCTCCGATGAAACATTGTTACGGTTAAATCCATTACCTTCAGTTGCTAATACAAATTCCTTTCCCTTACTGCTGAGCCCCTCCCTCTCACTGGGTGCAGTCTGAGGTAGAACTAGACTCTTCACAATATTGCTGTCATATCTGACTTCAAGGTGACCTTCTAATCAGACATCTACACAATCACAAACACCAGGAATTCCAATCTCTGAAACGTTGCTTGTCTCCACCTCACCCCAGCTCCATTGCTACTGAAACCCCTTACCCGTGTCTGTGTTACCTTAAACTTGGTGAATCCGAAACAGAACCCTTGATTTCGTGACTGGCCCAGAATCTGCTGGCTTTCAGTGTTTCCTGCACAATTACCCCAGATCCCTTTCTGGTGCAGCTTTCTACAGATTCCACCATGTAAATAGCACTCTGTTCTCTTATTGTCCCCTCCAAACTGACCGACTTGACATCTTCCCAAATTATACTCCATCTGACAACTTGTTGCCCCCTTCTCCTGTGTATCTCTCTCTCTTCACAATCCTCTTAGCACTTTACAGTTATGCCTTTTCTAGGAATTTCCCCCCCCCCCCCCCCACCCATTCTTCTAAACATTTACTGGGAACAGTGGGCAGTGTGAAGCATGCAGAGATGCTCTGTTTTTAGAGATACTCTATGGGAGGAACTTGCTGCCCATTGGTCAGAATGGAGACAACTTGCCCATCGAGCTGCATGAACCTTTCACCCCCCCCCCCATGTCTTATTGATGAGGCACAGCGGCAGCACGGAAGGGAAAAAAAAGAAGCAAATCCTGCTCTCCGCATCTCACTGACTCCTGGAATATTCTGTCCCATGTGTCAAAAATCTGCCCTGTTCAGTCGCATGAAATCCCAAGGTGGAAACTCACAGAAACCCACAGAGGTTTCCCCCTGAACTGACTGCTGACCTCCACAAGGGGTAATGTGTCCAGTCATCCTGGGCCAGGAGGAGGAGATGGTGTGAGTTTCTAACCTGAACTGACAGTGATGGAGTTTATAAACTTGTATTACAGGATACTACAGGTGGACATTCAGATGGTAATCTCAGTCATTGTAACACCAAACTCTGATTGAATTAGTCAATTCATCAGGACCTGGATATTCGCATTGTGTGTGAGTATTGTATTCCATCTGAATCCCATTTGCTGCATAAAAGTTCTCTTTGAATCTTCCCAAACCTTTTATGTGTGTCCTGTAATCCTTGTATAATGAGCTGATGGGTGTAAGGTTTATTATTATAATGTATAATTTCTGTAAATCCCTCTGTCACAGCTCCCCTCAATTGCCTTTGCTACAAGGAGAACAACCTCAGTTTCCCCAAACCCCTGATTCCCCAGTGTCTGTTTGATTAGATTACTTAGTGTGGAAACAGGCCCTTCGGCCCAACAAGTCCACACCGACCCGCCAAAGCGCAACCCACCCATACCCCTACATTTACCCCTTACCTAACACTAGGGGCAATTTGGCATGGCCAATTCACCTGACCCGCACATCTTTGGACTGTGGGAGGAAACCAGAACTCCCGGAGGAAACCCACGCAGACACGGGGTGAACGTGCAAACTCCACACAGTCAGTCACCTGAGTCGGGAATTGAACCCAGGTCTCTGGCGCTGTGAGGCAGCAGTGCTAACCACTGTGCCAGCATGCCGCCCACGGCTCTCTATAAGACACACATCAGGATTGTGTTGGAACGTTCTCCACTTGCCTACATCAGTGCAGCCCCAACAATATTAAAGAAAGTGAACATCCTCCAGGACAAAGCACTGTGCCGTAGTGGTGTCCCATCCACCCCTTCAGCATTCCCTCTCCCCATCCCAGAGACACAGTGGCATCACTGTGTAAAAGGGAAAGTCAGCATTGTCCTCCCAGACCATAGGGCTGCTCTCTCATTAGGGAGGAAACTGGAGCCCCTGGAAGAAACCCATGCAGACACTGGGAGAATGGGCAAGTCCCACAGAGACAGTTGTCCAAAGCTGGAAACGAACCTGGGGCCCTGGCAGCAGGGCTAATCACTGAGCCACTGTGCCACCCTCAAATTGTAATTTGATTCACAACTACCACTTCCTCTGATAGTTCATTCCACACACAAACCATTGTCTGAACAAATAATTTTTAAAAATCCCCGAATCTCTTTTTAAAGCTGTTCTGCTGTCACCTTAAAAGCTGTGTACCCAGTCTTGAATCGGGTTCCTTCCTGGAAAGGACACCTGCTGTTCACATTACTGATACCACCCATCCATGATTTGAGTCTAATAAGGTCACTCCTCAGCCTCCTGCGCGCCAGTGAAAGACGTTGCAGCCTATCCAGCCTCTGCTTATAATTCAGACTATCCATTCCCCTCAACATCCTGGTAAATCGCTTTTGAATCCGCTCCAAATACATAATGTCCTCCCGATATCAGCATGGCCAGAACTGGACACAGAATTCCAGAAAAGGCCTCCCAACATCCAAAATAACATCCCAACTCTTGTACTCCAAGGTCTGAGCAATGGTGACAAGTGTGCTAAGCATCTTCTTAACCACCCTGTCTACATGTGACACAGACTTGAAAGACCCGAACCCCTCGGCCTCTTTGTTCCATATCGCTCCTCGATGCCCTGTTTTTAATTAGTGTAAGTCTGCTCTCGTTTGTTTTATCAAGATGTAATATTTTGCATTTATTCCAATCCAAAAATACCAAAAAAATCCTGAGCATTAAAGACAGTGGGAGTATACTTAAGAGGGAACTCAGGAGGGCAAAAAGGGGACATGAGATAGCTTTGGCAAATAGAGTTATGAATAATCCCAAGGGTGTTTATAAATATATTAAGAACAAAAGGGTAACTCGAGAGAGAATAGGGCTCTTCAAAGATCAGCAAGGTAGCCTACGTGTGGAGCCGCAGGAGATGGGAGAGATACTAACAAAATATTTTGCATCAGTGTTTACTGTGGAGAAGGACATGGGCAATATAGAATGTGGGAAAATAGAAGTTGAATATGTCCATCTTACAGCGGAGGACGTGCTGGGTGTCTTGTAACCTGTAAAGCTTGGTTAATCCCCAGCACCTGATCAGGTGTACCCTAGAGCTCTGTGGGAAGTTGGGAATGTGACTGCTGGGCCTCTTGCTGAGATATTTTGTATCATCGATTATCACAGACGAAATGCCGAAAGACTAGAGGTTGGTTAACATGGTGCCACTATTTAAGAAAGGTGGTAAGGACAAGCCAGGGAACTAACGACCGGTGAGCCTGGGCAAGTTGTTGGGGGGAATCCTGAGGAACAAGATGCATGTGTATACTGAAAAGCAAGGATTGATTAGTGATAGTCAGCATGACTTTGTGCATGTCTCTCAAACTTGATTGAGTTAATTGAAGATGTATCAAAGAGGATTGATGAGGGCAGAGAGGTGGACGTGATCTATGGAATTCAGTAAGGTACTGGACAAGCTTCCCCATGGAAGACTGCTTAGCAAAGTTAGATCTCATGGCATACAGGGAGAACTAACCGTTTGGATACAGAACTGGCTCAAATGTAGAAGGCAGGGTGGTGGTGGAGGGTTGTTTTTCAGATTGGAGGCATGTGACCAGTAGAGTGCCGTAAAGATCAGTGTTGGGTCCACTACTTTTTGTCGTTTATATATATGATTTAGATATGAGCATAGGAGGTATAGTTAGTAAGTTTGCAGATGACACCAAAATTAGAGGTATAGTGGACAGCGAAGAAGGTTACCTCAGACTACAACAGGATGTTGTTCAGATGGGTGAGAAGTGGCAGATGGAGTTTAATTCAGATAAATGTGACGTGCTGCATTTTAAAAAAGCAAATCTTAACAGGACTGATACACTTAGTGGCAAATTCCTAGATAGTGTTGATGAACAAAGATATCTTGCAGTGCAGGTTCATATTTCCTTGAAAGTAGAGTTGCAGGTAGATAGGATACTGAAGAAAATGTTTAGAATACATTCTTTTATTGATCAGAGCATTCAGTATAGAAGTTGGAAGGTGATTACAGGACATTGGTTAGGCCTCTTTTGGAATATTGTGTGCAATTCTGTTCTCCGTGAATCGGAAGGATGTTGTGAAACTTGAAGAGGTTCAGCAAAGATTTACAAGGATACTGTCAGGGTTTGAGCTGCAGAAAGAGAGCAAAAAGGCTGGGGCTTTCTTTCCCTGGAGCATCAGAGACTGAGGGGTGACCTCCATAGAGGTTTATAAAATCATTAGTAGCATGGATAGGGTAACCAGACAAGGTCTTTTCCCTGAGTAGGAGAGTCCAGAAATAGAGAGCATAAGTTGAGGGTGAGAGGGGAAAGATATAAAAGGGAACTAAGGAGCAACTTTTTCATGCAGAGAGTGGTGCCTGAATGGAATAAGCTGCCAGAAGAAGTAGTGGAGGCTGACAATTACAGTATTTTAAAGGCATTTGGATACTTGACATGAATAGGAAAGATTTAGAGGGATATGGCCCAGGTGCTGGCAAGAGGGATAAGATTAGGTTCGGATATCTGGTCGGCATGGACAAATTTGACCGAAGGTTCTGTTTAGTGCTGTTCATCTGTGACTCACAGCTCAGTGGGTTTCGGTCCCTTCAAAGATAAATCTTAATCTGTTTTATTTTAGTAAAGCTACAACATTCAGTAGGGCGACAGTTTATTTCTTTAAATACACATCTTATGATAATTTGATAAAGTTTTTTAATATAAAATATTGGTACTAATTTATTCTAGAGCCGTGTTTTGTAAAGCTGTAAGATTGTGTGCCTTTTTCTGGGTCTGTGGACTGTTAAGGTGCAGAGATGGCCATTCGTACAGTGATGTGCTCTTCCTGTTGGATGTAGGAGATTAAGGAAAGTTTCAATGATCTGATTGTCTGCAGGAAGTGAGGATGCAAATCCTGTAGGATTTCCTGGATCAGATGGAGCAATGGTTAAAGGTAATGAAGAATTTACAGGAGCCGGGGGGTGTGATAGGTGGCAGTTTCAGAAAGGTAGGAAAACTGCCGATCCAGTCAGGTAGATGGGTTTCCTCTAGGAAATGGAGGAGCGGAAGGCAAGTAGTGCAGGAGTCTCCTGTGGTTATTTCCATCTCCAACAAGTATACTGTTTTGGAAAGCGTCGGGGGTCACATTTTCAGGGGAATATCGCACTGACAGCCAAGTTACTAGTGTAATGAATCTAGTATAATGTGAGGTATAACAGGTTCCACGCGATCGATGGTGATAGGGGGCTCTCTAGTCTGCAGCACAGACTGCAGTTTCTGTAGCTGATAGTGAGACCTCAGAGTGGGGTGGTGCCTCCCTACTGTCTGGGTGAAGGATGGCTCCGAGGGTGCAGAATATTCTGAAAGGGGAGAATGATCAGTGGGAGGTCGCTGTGCATTGGTACCAGTGACATAAGAGAAAAGGATGAAGTACTGATGAGAGAATATAGCAAATTAGCCTGGAGGATAATAAGCAGGATCTTGTGGGTCGTAATATCTGGATTACTCCCGGTGCCACATGCTAGCGAGAGTAGGAATAGCAGGGTAGAGCAGATGAATGCGTGGCCAAGGATCTGATACAGGGGAGAAGGATTCCCATTTTTGGATCATTGGAATCTCTGCTGGGGGAGAGGTGACGTGCATAACAAGGATGGATTACACCTGAATTGGAAGGTGTCTAATATCCAAGCAGGGAGATTTGCTAGTGCTACTCGGGAGGCATTAAACCAGTGAGGGCGTGGGGGTAATCCTAAAGAGATAGTGAGAAAGGAGGTAACCCTGAGGCTGGTACAGTTGAGAAGTTAGACAGGCACGGGCAAGGCACAGAATGAGGTCGGACTGACAAGGTACAATAGACAATCGGTGCAGGAATAGGCCATTCTGCCCTTTGAGCCAGCACCACCATTCATTATGATCATGGCTGATCGTCCACAATCAGTATCCTGTTCCTGTCTTATCTCCATAAAACTTGATTCCATTATCTTTAACAGTTCTGTCCATCTCTTTCTTGAAATTATCCAGAGACTTGGCCTCCACTGCCTTCTGGGGCAGTGCATTCCATGTGTCCACTACTCTCTGGGTGAAGACGTTTCTCCTCAACTCTCTTCTAAATGGCCTCTCCCTTATTTTTAACCTGTGTCCTCTGGTTCTGGACTCACCCATCCGTGGGAACATGCATCCTGCCTCCAGAGTGTTCAACACTTCAATAATCTTGTAGGTCTCAATCAGATCCCCTCTCATTCTTCTAAATTCAAGTATACACAAACTCAGTCGCTCCAATCTTTCAACATATGATCATTCCGCCAATTCCGGGAATTGTCCTCGTGAACCTACCCAACACTCCCTCAATAGCCACAATGCTCTTCCTCAAATGTGGAGACCAAAACTGCACACAATACTCCAGGTGCGGTCTTACCAGGGCCCTGTACAACTGCAGAAGGACCTCTTTGCTCCTATATTCAATTCCTCTTGTTATGAGGGCCAGCATGCAGTGAGCTTTCTTCACTACCTGCTGTACCTGCATGCTTGCTTTCATTGACTGATGTACAAGAATACCGAGATCTCGTTGTACTTCCCCTTTACCAAACTTGACTCCTTTTAGATAGTAATCTGCCTTCCTGTTCTTGCCTCCAAAGTGGATAACCACACATTTATCCACATTAAACTGCATCTGCTATGCATCCGCCCACTCACCTAGCCTGTCCAAGTTAACCTGTATTCTCATAACATCCTCCTCACATTTCACCCTGCCACCCAGCTTTGTGTCATCAGCAAATTTGCTAATATTACGTTTAAGATGTTCATCTATATTATTAATGTATATTATCAACAGCTGTGGTCCCAGCACCGAACCTTGTGGTACCCCACTAGTCACTGCCTGCCATTCCGAAAGGAAGCGTTTATCACTCCTCTTTGCTTCCTGTCAGCCAGCCAATTTTCAATCCAAGTCAGTATATTCCCCTTTGTAAATCCATGCTGACTCTGACGAATCCTATTACTGCTATCCAAATGAGCCATAATTTCATCTTTTGTAATTGACTCAGCGTCATTCTCACCACTGACATCAGACTAACCGGTCTATAATTCCTTGTTTTATCTCTCCCAACTTTTTTTGAAAAGTGGGATAACATTAGCCACCCTCCAATCTGACTCTACATCTCCTGATTCTGTGTATCCCCCTTTCCCAAGGGACTGAACGTCATCCCTCATCAACAGGGCCATCCCACCCCCTCTGCCCATCAGTCTGTCCTTTTGATAGCACTGCACTGCATTTATTTCAATGCAAGAGGTTTTACAGGGAAAGCAGATGAGCTTAAGATATGGTTTTGAACATGGGACTGGGATATAGTGGGTATGACAGAAACGTGGCTTAGGTTGGACAGGCCAGGTAGCTTAATGTTCCAGGGAATAGATATGAGGAAGGGTAGAAAGGGGGATAAGAGAGAAGGTGGAATGGTGTTTTTGAGTAGGGATAACATTATTGTTGTGCTTAGGGAGGATATTCATGGGGGTTCGCCCGTTGAAATTACTTGGGTGGAACTGGGAAATAAGAACAGGACGATCACCTTATTGAGGTTGTCTGTGTGGGTTTCATCCAGGTGTTCTGGTTTCCTCCCACAGTCCAAAGGTGTGCAGGTTGGGTGGAGAATCCAGGCTGGATTGCCGTATTGTTCAGGGATGGGCAGGTGGGTGGATTGGCCATGGGAAATGTTCAGGGATGTGCAGGCTAGGTGGATTGGTCATGGGAAATGCAGCGTTACAGGGGTAAGATAGGAGGCTCTGAGGGTCAGTGTGGATGTGATGGGCCGAATGGCCTGCTTCCACACTTGGGATTCTTTGACGCCAATTCTACTGGTTTTAAAATAGTTGCAGAAAATAATAGATCAGATCTAAAAGTTGGTGTTCAAAATTGGACAAAGGTGAATTTTGATGGTACAAGGCAAGAACTTTCAATATTTCTTTGCAACCCCCAGGTAAAGGGACGGCTGGAAAGTGGGAACATAAGAACAGAAGGAATAGGAGCAGGGGTAGGCCATCTGGCCCCTCAAGCCTGCACTGCCATTCAATAAGATCAGGGCTGATCTTTTCATGGCCTCGGCTCCACTTTCCTGCTCTCTCACCATAACCCTTAATTCGATTCCTGTTTGCAAATCTACATTTTGCCTTAAAGACATTCAAGTTGATAACATCAACTGCTACACTCAGCAGGGAATTCCACGGATTCATAACCCTTTGGCTGAAGAAGTTCCTCCTCAACTCTGTCCTAAATCAGATACCCCCTTATTTTGACGCTGTGCTCTCTAGACTGACCCGCCCCCCAATGGAAATAACCTCCCTGCTTCTATCTTATCTATTCCCTTCTTAATTTTATTTTTTCCAATACAGCCTCCCATTCTTCTAAATTCCAACAAGTATAATCCCAGTCTATTCAGTCTCTCCACATACACCAATCCTCTCAACCCCCGACTCAAACTAGTGATCCTCCTCTGCACCCCCTCCAGTGTCAGTACATCCTTGTTGAAGTAAGGAGATCAAACCTGTACACAGTACTCCAGGTGTGGCCTCACCAGCACCCTGTACAACTGCAGCATAACCATCCCTCTAGCAAGGAAGGACAATAAACCCTTCACCATCTCTTTTAGTCCCCTGGGATGCATTCCATCACGGCCAGGAGACCCATGTTCTTTTGGGCTGTTATCTTTCCAACACTACCTCTTTACTGAGAGTGACTGTTTCCATGTCCTCATCTGCCATTGCCTCCATAGGCCTGTGAAAATGAGACAACAAGAGTACATGGACAGTATGTTCCTGTTAAAGCCAAGTCTGGTAGGTGTAGAGAATGCTGTGTGTCTAGAGAAATTGAGGGTCTGGTCAAAAAGATGAAGGAGGGATATGGCAGCTACGGACAGCTGGGTTTGAGTGAATCCCTCGGAGTATAGGGGCAGTAGGAGTACACGTGAGGGAAAACAGGAGGGCAAAAAGGATACATGAGATAGCTTTGGGGGGAAAGAGGTTTAAGGACAACCCAAAGAGATTCTACAAAACACTAAGGACAAAAGAGTAACCAGGCAGAGAATAGGGACCCTCAAAGATCAACAAGGCTGTCTGTGGAACCACAGAAGGTGGGAGAGATACTACCCAAGGATTTCATGTCAGCTTTTACTGAAAGAGGATATGGAAGCGAGAGAGTTTGGAGAAATAAATAGTGATGATTTGACAACTGTCCATATTACAGAGGAGGTTGTACGGGATGTCTTATACAGAAAGCTGAGTAAATCTGTGGGACCTGATCAGGTGTATCCCAAATCTTTGTGGGAAGTGATCGCCGGGCCCCTCGTTGAGAGATTTGTATCACCGATAGCCGGAGGTGAGGTGCTGCAAGACAGGAGCCATTATTTGAGAAAGGTGATGAGGAAAGGCCAGGGAACAATACACTGGTGAGCCTGAGGGTAGTGGCAGACAAGGTGTTGGAAGGAATTCTGAAGGACAGGTTTATATGTAATTGGAAAGGCAAGAAGTGATTAGGGATAGTCAGCATGGCTTTGTACATACATCACTAACTTGGACTTCAGAAAGACATTCAAAAAGGTTCCACATAACAGACTGGTTAGCAAGTTAGACACCATGGGATGCAGAGAGAACCAGCTGTTTGGATACAAATTGGCGGGAAGGTTGGGGACGGAGAGTAGTGCTTTTCGGACTGGAGGCCTGTGATGAGCAATATGGTGTAAGGATCAGTGCTGGGTCCACTGATTTTCATCATTTATATCAATGATTTGTGTGTGAATATATGAGGTATAGTTAGTAGGCTTACAGTAGACATCAAAATTGGAGGTGCACTGGACAGTAAAGAAGGTTACCTCAGAGTACTTCAATCAAATGGGCTGAGGATTGTCAGATCGAGTTTATTTCAGATAAATGTGAGGTGCTCCATTTTGGAAAAGCAAATGAGGGCAGGAATTATACACTTAATGGGAAGGTCCTGGGGGGTGTTGCTGAACAAAGAGATCTTTCAGTGCAGGTTCATAGTTCCTTGAAAGTGGAATCATAGGCAGGGTAGTGAACAAGGTGTTTGGTGTACTTGCCTTTACTGGTCAGTACATTGAGTAGTGGAGTTGGGATGTCATTCTGCGGCTGCACAGCACATTGATTCAGCCACTTCTGGAATTCTGCTTTCAGTCCTGGTCTCCCCGCTATCGGAATGATATTATGAAATTTGAAAGGGTTCGGAAAAGATCTGCAAAGATGTTGCTAGGGTTGAGGGTTTGAGCTATATAGATAGAGGGTGAATAGGCTGGAGCTGTTTTCCCTGGAGCATCGGATACATTTGTGAGGAGCATGGATAGGATGAAATCCCAGAGTCTTATTCCCAGGATATGTGAGTCCAAAGCTTGGGGGCACAGGCTTCAGGTGTGAGGGAAAAGATTTAAAAGGGATCTAAGGGGCAATGTTTCCAGCTGAACATAGTACGTGTGTGGAAGGAGCTGCCAGAGGAAGTGTGGAGGCAGGTACAATTACCCAGTTATGCCTTTGAGATGTTGTATGTGATTAGCAAAAGTTTAGAAGGATACAGGCCAAGAGCTGGCATATGGGATGATATTAATTTAGGATATCTGGTCGGCATGGACAAGTTGGATCGAAGGGTCTGTTTCTCTGCTGTACATCTTTATGGCACTACTAAAATTAAGATGGGTTTCTCTTTTATGGAGAGTTAGCAGAAGATCAACTAATTCTTCTTGGAGCTGAGAAGGTTAGGCAGGGATTTCGACCAGGAGCAGATTTGTTTCCAGGATATTTAATTTACAGAGAGACAGACGGAGAAATTATTAACGTCACAATTTTGAGTAACTACTTTCAGGTAAATGGCAAATAAAACAGATTAAAAATGTGAAGATTATTGTACTCACTAAGTTCTGAGCATCTGGAACAGTTTGGACGCAGATTCAGTAGTTATTGAGAAAACAAATTTGGAATTTAACTTTTTTAAGGAAGGATTTGGAGGGCTACAGACAAATGGGAGGTGAGTTGGGATAGACTGGCACCATCTCCAGAGGGGCCAGTACAGCTGAATAGCCCCAAACCCCTGTGCTCTGCGTTACTGCCCCATTCACTGTGAATGATGAAGCTCATCCCAGGGCAGAGTCCAAGAGACATACAGCATGGAATTAGACCCTTTGGTTGAACTGGTCCATGCCGACCAGATATCCCAACATTTGGCACATATCCCTCTACACCCTTCCTATTCACATGCCCATCCAGATGCCGAATGGTGTAACTGTACCAGCCTCCACCACTTCCCCAAACAGAAGATTCCATACAGGCACCCATCTCAGTGTGAAAAACGTTGCCTCTTGGGTCCCTTTTAAATCTTTCCCCTCTCACCTTAAACCTACACCCTCTCGTTCTAGACTCCCCCACCCCAGGGAAAAGCCCTTGTCTATTTTTCCCATCCATACTCCTCATGATTTTAGAAAGCTCTATGAGGTCACCCCTCATCATCCGATGCTCTTGGGAGGAGCCCACTCATGTCACAATGGGGCCCAGGTGATTGACAGCAGCTTCAGACCAATAGGAGAATTGGCGTGATCCTTCGGCCAATGGGAGTGAATTGGGGTGGGTCCAGCAGGCCAACACATGGCCATGAGCTGTGCAGGCGCAGTGTCACTGTGAGAGAGGTCCTCATGAGTGTGAAGGGAGTGGGAGAGACTGCAAAGTCTGGGGAAGAAATTGAGTTATTGTGGACTGGGAGGGTTTATAAACGCACAGTTTTAGGCTGCTAGACTTAAATTAGAAATTCCTGGTAAATTAGAACCAAAAGAACTGCGGATGCTGTAAATCTCACTCAACAGCCAAAAGATACTGGAAAAGCTCAGCAGGTCTGGCAGCATCTGTGAAGAGAAATCGGAGTTAACATTTTGGATCTGCTGACCCTTCCTCAGAACTGATGCTACTGAAAAAAATGTTGGTATATATGCAGAAGATCGGGGTTAAGGAGTAAATGATAGGTGGTGATAGAGTCCAAAGAGATGGGAGCAGTTGGACAAAGGAGTGGATAACGATCTGGCTGGGGCAGGGTGAATAGCCGTTTATGGGGACTGTTAGTGGCTAACTATAGCTAATGTGTAATGGTAGGTTATGTACTAACAAGGCCTGGTGTGTGTGGGTTAAGAGGCTATGGCGCTAGGACATTGGAGAGTTCAGGACCTAAATTATTGATTTTGATACTGGGGCTAGAGGGGTGCAGGGTCCCCAAGTAGAAGATAAGGTGTTGTTCTTCCAACTTGCGTTAACATGTGGCGCTGGAAAAGCACAGCAGGTCAGGCAGCATCCCAGGAGAAGGATAATCGACGTTTTGGGCATATTCCATTCATCAGGAATGCCGGGATTGGGAGTGGGGTGGGAAGTAAGAGGGCTGAGAGATAAATAAGAGGGATGTGTGGTGTTGGTGGGAAGTGGGCTAGGAAGGCAATGGGTAGATGTAGTTAGAGGGTAATGGAGATAGGGTGGAGTGGATAATTGGAAAGGAAAGTGGACAGGTGGGACAGTTTAAGGGCGTGGTGTCGAGTTGGAGGGTTGGATCTGGGATAAGGCAGGGGAGGGGAGATGAGGAAACCTTGATTCTGTGGTTAAAGGGTCCCAATTTCTTCCTCCAGGCGTCGGGTAGCTGGGATTTGGTGGTGGAGGTGGCCCATGACTTGCATGTCCTTGGAGGAGTGGGTAGGGAAGTTGAAGTGGTCAGCCACAGGATGGTGGGGTTGGTTGGTGCATGTGTCCCAGAAATGCTCCCTGAAACATTCCGCAAGTTGGTGTCCCAGGAGACAACATCGAAAGCAAAGGCCATAATAGGTGAGGTGTTTGGATGTGCAGGAAAATCTCTGCTGGATGGGGAATGGTCCGTTGGAGGTGAGGGGGAGGTGTGGGCACAGGTTTTGCACCTCTTGTATTGACAAGTGAAGGTGCTGTGAGTGGAAGGTGGGTTGTTGGGGAGCATGGCTCTGACTAGGATTCACAGGGAATGGTCTCTGTGGAATGCTGAAAGGAATGGAGAGGGAAATATATCTCCGGTGGGATCTGATTGTAGGTGGTGAAAATGGCGGAGGATGATGCGTTGTATCTGGGTGGAAGGTGAGGACTGGGGGGTTCTATCCTTGTTGCAGTTGGAGAGGTGTGGTTCAATGGCAGAGGTGCGGGAAGTGGTGGAGATACACTGGAGAGTATTGTTGACCACGTAGGAGGGGAAATTGCAGTCCTTGAAATATGGTGTGTTTTGGAATGTTCTGCCAGCTTGCATCAAGCTTCACTGGAACACTGCAGTAAGCATGAGACAGAGATGTTGGCCAGGGAACAGGTTCGTGTGTTAAAGTAGCAGGCAGCTGGAAGCTCAGGGTCTGTTTTGCAGCAGAACGTAGATCATCAACTGCCATTTCCAGCACCTCCACTGAGCTGCTGCCAGACACAGGTTCCTGTCCCCTCCATTCACAGCTATTCACCCTCCCAGCAGATTGTTATCTACTCCTTTCTTTCCAAATGTTATTTTTTCTTTTGGGCTCTGTCCCCACCTATTATTTACTCTTTACCCCCTATCTCCTGCAGTCCAAAGATGTGCAGTAAGGTGAATTGGCCAAGCTAAATTTCCCGTAGTGTTCAGGGATGTATAGGTTAGGTACATTAGTCAGGGTAAATGTAAAATAATAGGGTCGGGGAATGGGTTTGGTTGAGAAACTCTTCAGAGGGTGAGTGTGGACTTGTTGGCCGAATGGCCTGTTTCCACACTGTAGGGATTCTAATTTTCCCAGCTGCAGTCAGTTCTGAGTGAGGGTCACTGGACCTAGAATGACCCTTAGTGTGTGCAGAAGGAGGAAACGGGAAAGGGGAGTTGGATCAGTTTAGACTGGAAGGGTTTAATTACACTCTGTACAGGTAGTTAGGCCTGAATTAGAAACTCTTGGTCCCACGTTTACAGCAAATGGGAAAACGGCTGTGGGCCTCAGGCGGTGATGGGTTCTGGGTTATGGCCACCATCTTTATTGGGGACAAGGTACAGCGAGGCGCATGGGCATATCCTCTTCCTGGGTGGGGTCGGGGTGATTTGAAGAGGAGCATTTACACATCAAACACATACCAAGAGAAGTATTTGTCTTTACTGTTCAGCCTGCACTGACTGTGAGTTTTATTTTGTGAATTCATTTTATAGGATTTTATTTAATAATTGAGACAGGGATCTCAAAATCAACTTTCTATCGTCAGCAGGGTCATCAGGATCGGAATACCATTGACATTTAACTGGGGAAGGAGAAAGGTGTGTCTGTTCTGTCTGTGGGAAAGTATCTCTTTTTTTTCAAGCAAAAAGCAGAAAGATGTTCCAAGGGATCACCCTTTGGGTTTGTGCTCAATTCTGGGCCCTGAGAGGGAACACAGATTTGTCCAAATTACACCTCGTCTCTACATAGGAACTGTCAGATTTAGACCCAATCACCCACTTTCTGATGTTAACCTGTAAACTCCTCATTTTCAATTCCCTGCAAGCTTCTGATTAAAATTCCTTATGGACTCAAATTCCAGCACCATTTCGGGTGGAATGTTCCAGGTTTTGACAACTGTCTGTTCATTCAGAAACTGCTGAGGTCCGTATTGACTCTGGGGTTACAAAGGGCTGAATTGAAAGATGAGATGCAGTTCTTCAGCTCCCATTGAGATGCATTGGAACAGTACAGGAGGCTGAGGGCAGTGTAGGTGTGAGCAGACAATGAAAATGACAGGGCTGCACCGTGAGGGCTGCTTGGTTCAATGAGAGTGTTTTGGAGTTGGGTGTAAATAGAGCGAGGGGAGACAGGGAGAAGGTGAACCACAGCTTCAGTTTTAGTCCAGGCCATTCAGCAATTCACATGTTCCCAAAGGGAACAGCCAAGTTGTAAGCGATACCTGCTGAGTGTTTTTTTTAAAACAGTTTTTAAAGTGTAAAATGTCAGCTTAAGTAAAGATCGGGGCTTTTGATGATAATGGAAATGTTGGAAGAGAAGGAAGGTTTTTGCTCATTTAAATTCTCCTAATGGGAGTAACTAGCTGAAACTAGAGACACATTGTTACAGGAGCCCTCAGACCCGTGGGGCGCTCCTCTTGTACAATGTGGGAAATAAGGGACACTTCCAGTGTCCCTGACGGCTGTGTGTGCAGGAAGGGTGTCCATCTGCAGCTACTGGGAAACTGCTTTTCAGACCTGGAGCTGAGAGTGGACTCACTGTGGAGCAATACTGAGAATGTTATGGACGGCACGTTTAGTGAGTTAGTCACACTGCAGGTGAGGGTTACACAGGCAGAAAGGGAATGGGTGACCATCAGATCAAGCAAAAGGCTCAGGAAGGGAGTGCAGGACTCCCCATGATCATTCGCTTCTCATACAGATATTGTGCACCGCTTGGGATTCTATAAGGGAGGGAACAGGTGGGGTTGCCTCTCAGGGGAAATCAGCAACAGCCAGGTTCATGACCCCACAGAGAGCTCCGCTGCACAGAACGGGAGGAAGGAGAATGGCAGAGCTATAGTGACAGGGGATCCAGTAGTCAGGGTCAGAGACAGGCGCGTCTGTGGCCACTGACATGAATCCAGGACAGTGGAATTGAACCCAGGTCCATTTATTGATAAAGTGCACAGACTAATAAAGGTCAACGTCCCAAATGCAACCTTCAGCACTTGGTCACCCTAAAGCTCTATTTTCCAGGGTCTGTGCACTTACTCTGAGCCCTTCAGAGGGATTGAAGGGGATGGGGAGAAAACAGGAACAGGATTGTGTTGTAGATCTACAAACTAACCGTCACCCTCCCCTCTCAGTCTCCCCCCTCTGTCTCCCACCCCCATCGTACCTCCTCCCCACCGCAGGGAAAAGACCTTGTGTATTTACCCTATCCATGCCCCTACTGATTTTATAAACCTCTATAAGGTCACCCATCAGCCTCTGACGCTCCAGGGAAAACGGTGTATTCATCCTCTCCCTATAGCTCAAATCCTCCAACCCTGGCAACATGCTTGTAATACTTTTCTGACCCCTTTCATGTTTCACAATATTGTTTTGAGAGGAAGGAGACCCGAATTGCACGCAATATTCCAAGCATGACCTAACCAATGTCTGTATAGCCGCAACATGACCTCCCAACTCCTATACTCAGTGCTCTGACCAATAAAGGAAAGCATATTAAACACCTTCTTCACTATCCTATCTACCTACGATTCTGCTTTCAATGAGCTGTGAACCTGCACTCCAAGGTCTCTTTGTTCAGCAGCGCTCCCGAGGACCTTACCATTAAGTGTATACATCCTGCTAATATTTGCTTTTCCAAAATGTAGCACCTCACATTTATCTGAATTAAACTCCATTTGCCAATCCTCAACCATCTGACCAAGATCCCGTTGTAATCTGAGATAATCTTATTCACTGTCCACTACACCTCCAATTTTGATGTCATCTTACTAACAATACTTTCTATATTCACTTCCAAATCATTTATATAAATTATGAAAATTAGTGGATCCAGCACCGATCCTTTGTGACACCCCACTGGTCACAGGTCTCCAATCTGAAAAGTAACCTTCTGGCACCACCCTCTGTCTTCTACCTCTGAGCCAGTTTTGTATCCAAACGGCTCGTTCTCTCTCTGTATTCCGTGAGATCTAACCTTGCTAACTAATCTCCCATGGGGAACCTTCTTGAACGCCTTACTGAAGACCATGTAGATGATTTCCACCCTTTTGCCCTGACTTAAGTTCATGAGACGTGATTTCTCACACACAAAGCTGTTAATAGTATACAGGACTTAACTCTGTACATTGGAGTCTGCGTCACCCAGTTATGGGTGTTCATATTCTGGATAAAGTTCACGTACACCAGCTTTGTGTTAGTGACTGTGTATCGAGTCTTATTAATATCACCAACACAGTGAGTTCCTTTTCAAAGGCAGTCCCTATATCCCTAACCCTGCTCCCATCTGCTCTGTCTCCTCCATCCCCACCAGAGACAGTAAGTGGTAGGAGCTCATGGAGTTTCCATGTGAGTGAGACGGAGAACATCTTCCCTTCTTTCCTCTAGTCCACCAAGAAATGGTGGTAGTGTCCTTACCTCTGGACCAGGAGGATCAGGTTCAAAGTTGAGTGACAGCATCTTTGAAGTGGCTGATTGGAAAACCTGCCCAAGCCACCAGGCCATACTGTCTCCCAGCTGTCCCTGCCTGAGCCTCTAAACAAAACCTTCCTGTAGTTTCTCTCCTGTTAGACTCTCCCATTGCTCAGTTTGTCCAGGATCCCCTCCTGCTGCTGCACTGCTCATGTCCCTCACTGACCTGTCCATCCCCCAGTGTCCTCCACATTCATTCATTGTTTACAATCCCATTGTCCCAGTCCTCCAGCCCCGCCCCCACCACCCTATTGGGCAGTGGCTGCTGTCAATCACTCAGGCTCCTGTGTGATCTGGAGCATGCTCAGCAGGAGGGGAGACCGGTGCATGGGCGCAGTGCTGGGCAATTGTTGGTGTATGTGCAAGGTGGGTCAGTGCCAGGGAGAGCGGCTGTGGGTGTGTGGGATTGATCTTTCATTGGCAGCTCACTCCCTTCCTCCCTCTGGGAACAGGTCCCAGGGGAATGGCCCCTCCCCTGGTATCGGGACAAGTGGTCGGCGTATCAGTGGGGGAGTATTTTGCAGAAAGTTATCAGAACTCGGGTGAAGATTCAGGGATGTTACGGAGAGGAACATTCATTTTAGTTCATTTTTATTCAACCAGATATGATTTGGCCAGTGTGTGCAGGATGGTTCTCATCAGAGGATCGGAGTAGGGGAATAAATAAGAGGTTCCAGATTGGGGGGGAAAAAGTCAGTCCGTTCTGTCCCAGAAGGAAGCCCTGGGAGGTGTGGGGAGGATTCACCAACACCCAGGAGGCTCCGAGTCAGACTCATTGATTTGATTAGATTAGATTTCCTACAGTGTGGAAACAGGCCCTTCGGCCCAAACAGTCTACACCGACCCTCGGGTTACCCACCCAGACCCATTTCCCTCTGATTAATGCATCTAATATTATGGGCAATTTAGCCTGGCCGATTCACCTGACCTGCGCATCTTTGGATTGCTGGAATCGAACCTGTGACCCTAGTGCTGTGGGGCTGCCGTGCCATCGTGCCACCCCTTTTTTTGGTTTTTAGTCTGTAGGCAGGAGCTAGGAAGCTGAATTCAAAGAGAGGAGAGTGTTAGAACTAGGTGTGGAGGGAAGGAGTGAGGAGATTATTTTGGATTTCAGTTCACAGAAGAGAGAAATTGTGAGACTGAGATTTAAAGCTTTGGGGGAACAAAGAAACTGCAATTTAATACTATAATTGTCTTATGAATTTCCATCCTGTGTTAACGGTGGTGACTTGTTTTCTCTGTTGTAGAGAACTGAAAGGGCAGATTTGCAGATGAGAAATTTAAATTGAACTTCATTTTCAGTTTTGATAGTTACTTGATCCGTGCCGATCTGAATATCATTGGCCTTTTTCATGTGGAAGGGAAGGTGTGTATTCTGTCCGTGGGTGAATATTTCAAATGTCAGTGTGACTGGGAAAATTACTGAGGTACAGCCAAGTCCATGTTAGCGTGGTGACTGTGGAGAGAGGATCAATCTAAACATCAGGTCATAGGCAGAGAACAAAGGGAACTAACACCTTCAACATATTGTCTCACTATAAACCATTGTTAGCAGCTAACCTGAGAATGCAACTTTAAAAAGAAGGGTTTTGTGATTTACACATGAAAGAAGTCAAACTATCACTGTATTCTCACAGATGAAAGGCTTAACAGACAATTAATTTTTCAATGTATAATTTCAGTTACATCACACTGCAAATTTTTGCTATAAACTCTGTGTTATGATCGAGCCCTCCACAATCACCTGATGAAGGAGCGTCGCTCCAAAAGCTAGTGTGCTTCCAATTAAACCTGTTGGACTACAGCCTGGTGTTGTGTGATTTTTAACTTTGTACACCCCAGTCCAACACCAGCATCTCCAAATCATGACTCCTTTGGGGAGGGTGGTGAGTTTTGGATTCAGCTTTCCAGTTATTACCATAAGAAGATGAGCACTGGGTACAGGAGAGGCAATGCAGCCCTTCGAACCAGCCCCACCATTTAATACGGTGATGATTGAGCTCACCTCGGTCTCAGCTGGGTTTTCCTGCCTGCTCTCTCTCACCCTTCATCTCATTGCAAATTCAACATCTGTATCTCTTCATTAAATCTGCTCATTGTCCTGGCATCCACTGCATTTTGAAGAGGGAATTCCACAGATTCACAGCACATTGAGATAGGTACATTCTTCTTCATGAAATTAGAATAGAATCCCTACAGTGCAGAAACAGGGTATTCGTCCATGGAGTCCACACCAACCCTATAATGAGCATCCCATTCAGACTCACCCATTCCCTGTATTTCCCATGGTTAATGGCTTAACCTGCACAGGCATGGACACTGTGGGCAATTTAGCATATCCAATCCTCCTAACCTGCACATCTTTGGACTGTGGGATGAAACGGGAGCACCCAGAGGAAACCCGCTCAGACACGGGGAGAACGTGTAAACTCCACACAGTCACCTAAGGCTAAAATCAAATCCAGGTCCCTGACACTGTGAGTCAGCAGTGCTAACCATTGAGCCACCTCTGCTTAAAATCTGCTCCTCCTATTCACTTCCCACGCCCCAGTTGGCTGAATCTATATTCCTTACATCAGAAAATCAGGTTGTGGAAGCAGGTGTCTCAGTAAAACCCAGTGACAGCCCATATGTCCTGTGTGTCTGAATGGGGATCCTATACACAACACCCTCCAGTCCACATTTTTCATACACTTTCCAGAGACAGGGCTCCAGTGGCTTCTTGGGGACTACAACACCCACAATCCCTGTGGCAGGGACCACACGTGTGTGGGGAAACCCCGCACTGTACATGTACAGAATGTGGGCGGGTTTTGGAGCATGTGCTTTAGGTAAGTATACTTTGCAGAAAGTATTTCACACTGTGATTGGCTGGGGAAGGGATGCATCTGCTTCTGGTATTGATCTGTTAGGGGGTCACCACACCATGTAGGACCACTCTCCATCCCCAATTCATTGTAATGCTGGGAATCAACAAATGGGAAACAAAGAAGGATCTGACCCATTCTCCCAGACTGAAGGTTCCTCTTCTGTCCAGGATCTGCCACCTCCCTTTCTGTTTCCTTTTGTTTCATTCTGCTGTTACATTATTGACTTGCAGCAACTGAAGGGAAAGGAAGTGAACCCAGAAAGGGTGCAGAGTCTAACCAGGGACGGGAAGTGGTGGCATGGATCTGTTTATCAGTAACTCCATGAGAATGGGGAGGGTGTACATTAGGGGGTAGCAGAGTCAGAATGGTGGGAGAGAGTAAGTGGGCTGGAGGGTAACAGCTTCGGGGGAAGAAAGGGGAAAAAGATATTCCAAAGAAGCTAGAATTGTCTGCTCTGAATTTCTAATCTGTACATATTCCTTTATACAGGGTGCTAGATGGTGAAGATTTGCAGACTGAAATCTCAAAATCATGTGCAGATTGTGATTATGTTAACCAGCATTTGAAGAACCAAAGATAGAGAATCACTCGGCCAAAATCCTGCAACACTCCCACACAGCATTGTTGGTCTATCTGCACCAAATGGACTGTGAATGGTTCAAGACAGCAGCTCACTCCCATCTTCTCAAGGGTAACTAGAGATGGGGAATAAATGCTGGCTGAGCCAGTGATGCCCATATCCTGGAAATGGTTTCTATCTCTAGTTGCTGAAACCCAGTTGATGTTACTGCAGGATGATGAGGGACGCTGAGTGCATCCTCCAGGAGGCAGCACCATCACATTACCCCTGCCTACACCCACACAGTAACACAGCAACGTCACTGGAACAAAAGGCAGTGAAGCCAAAGGAGGACTTAGATATAGTTCTTCGAGGTAAAGTCATGAAAGGGGATTGGAACACAGCAGGAACAGGAGACTGAGCTGGATGGTCAGCTGTTTCCCATTGAATGGTGGAGCAGGATTGAAAGGCTGAATGGTCTCCTCCTGCTGCTATCTCCCAGGTATGTATATAGCCATGGAGCCCGGGTAGGAAGGAGTGGGCAGGGATTCTCCAGGAGATTGCACTTCCACAACAGGTTTCAGTGAGGGAAGGTTTGATGGATTTTATTTAACATTTATCTTTAACACAAAGTTTGTAAATTTTGGTTTTAAAATGTTGTAAAAGTTTTTTGCACAGCAAATAAAATTAAAGAAAATAAATTAAACTGTCTGAATATAACACTTTTAAAACTTTCAACCACTGTAAAACAAAATCCCTTTTGTCACGGACACCATCACTTTCCAGTTACTCAAGCTCCAGGGAAATATTCCCTCCCTGTCTGAACCTTTGGTTTGATGTAATTGCTTTTCAGGTCTCCTTCTGTGAGCTGCGAAGCGTTCTTTTTCCCCATTTCCCTGACACAGAAATGTTATCACAGCAACCTTCCCACCATCAAAATCATCATTATGCCATTTTGCTTTTGGTTAACATATAATCACCAGCAGTGCAAAAGTGAGGACTGCAGATGCTGGAAACCAGAGCCGAGATTAGAGTGGTGCTGGAAAAGGGCTTTTGCCAAAACGTTGATTTTCCGGCTCCCGGATCCTGCCTGACCTGCTGTGCTTTTCCAGCACCACTCTAATCTAGACATATCATCACCAACAGTAAACCATTTGTGTAACCAATTGAATATTTCCAAAGAAAGCCCATTACGGGCCAAGCAAACCATTACAAGTGACAGAGTGAGAAGGGACTAAATCAAAGTAGAGTTGTGGGGAGGGGGCAGCGGTGGGGATAAAGCACTGTATCCCCTGCGGTGCCCACCTCTATCTAAAGGCATCGAGAGAATTGATACACACCACATGGTCCTTCTCCAAGGACACCCGGCTGTGTAGCCTTTATCCTCAATCATAGAATAGAGTCCCTACAGTGTGGAAGTAGAGCACTGGCCCATCAAATCGCGCCGACCATCCAAAGAACATCACACCCAGAGCACGCTATCACTGTAACACTGCATGACCCATGGCTGATCCACCTAGTCTGCACAATCCTGGATACTGTGGACAATTTAGCATGACTTCTCCACCTGCACATCTTTGGACTGTGGGAGGAAACCAGAGCACCTGGAGGGGACCCACACTATCATGGGGAGAATGTGGGGACTCCACACAGGCCGTTGACCAAGGCTGGACTCCAACCTTGTACCTGATGCTGTGAAGCAGCAGTGCTACAATCACAATTTAAATCAAAACAGATGATCCTTGCGCATTGTCACATTACTGTTTTTGGAGACTTACTGCCCAGAGAGACAGCCTGAGGTTCAGAAAGTGGCAATGTAAGATCAGTCAACTCCAGCCCAGTTAATGTGGTTAACAACAACATCAATACTCCAACAGTGTCATCATGTACAAGGTCAGAGAAACTGATCCATCAGCCTGAAACTGACTGACCATGTGGCTGTCAGTGACTCCAACACAAGTGAATGGAAACATTGCTCAGAGCCTGTTTCTGTAACATTCAACTCAACCAGGAAATAAAAAACATGAATAATTAGCTGAAAACAAGGCAACTGCTCTGTTAGAGTCAAAATCATTCAATGTTCAGTTATTGGACATTATTGACTCTCAGAATATTCTAACCTGCAGAATCACAGTAAAAGGGGAAAGTAAACAACATTCTTGGCAAAGACTTAATGAACCAACTGCTTGTATAAAACAGCTCAGAACAAAGGGGCTGAATCCTCCACAAACTGACAAACACAGATGCCATCAGATTTATAGATAAAGATTGGAATTCTTTGGAAAAACACTTCCCTGCTTATGGTTTGCAGTAGAAACCATTCTCAGTGATCTGCCACTTATTTCCTTTGAAAAGAGTCGCTGTTTCCCCTCAGAAAAGCAGGTGTGTCGCGCACTTACAGACTGACTTACAGACAAAGGAAACCTGATCTGAGACTCGCAGGTTAATGAAGCTATTAGTGACAGCCCATTGCACACAACAAGAGCTTAGACCACAACAGATTCTAGTGAAACCAACAATGCAATGAAAAAGGTGAATTAGTCTTTATAATCATGCAGCCTCTCTCAATCAAATAATCCTAGTCAACTTCTAAACATTTTAAAACTATTAATATCAATATATACATATTTATTTACTTTCCTAATTTCCTGCAAAAAATATATCTGATTATTCTCTTCAAAATATATGTTAAATGGTCAATTCATAATCACAATTTATTTCCAATTATTCTTAGTATAAAACAACTTGCAAACTAAAATAGTTTTCATGGTAATAATGACACTGGAAACTTTGTTATGTAGTTTACCCATATGTCCAAATATTGTTTTGGTTCATTATTGTAGTGAAGCTAAAATTAAAGTCTATTTATTTTCTCTGATATCCTTCCATTACTTTATTCCCTAATAACAATGCCCATGGTGTAATGGGTGACAAGCATTAAAATAAAATTGAATTTTCATTGCAAGAACTTGTGCAAATAATCACATATTATTCAGTTCATTCATTGTCGTTGATTATCATCATTTTCACCATATGATCACGTTAAATTCACTTAAATAATCACAGTAGAATTTTCACTTCTATAGATATGTCAAGTGAATGTCAAATTACTCATATTTCAAGTCAAACCAAATTTACATTTTGTTCTGTTTTATTCCAGGAATGACAGGATGTGTTACGTTATTATGGGAAACAGGAACAAGTGAAGGTGGTGCCTCTCAGACGCGAGACCTGAAAGCCAAGAGCCAGGTGGTAGTTACAGTGGGGGAGGTACCGAGTCTCCCACTCTCCTCAGAAGGCAGTGAGGATGGTGACACTGACTGGGACGGGTTAGATGACAAAGCGCCCACGTATGGACAGAGAGAGGACAATAGGTGGGTTGACCCACCGCCCTGTAAGGCCCAGAAGGCCGTGTCTGTGGCACCGCTCGGCATCAAAGCTCAAACTTGGACAGACGGGAGGGGGGCAAGAAAGGGAACTGACAGAAACCAAACTGAACCGTTTATCCAGCTGAACGACAGATGTTGGTGAATGACCACCCAGCCTGATAGAGAAATGGTAATAATGGGCCTTATTGGGTGAATACAGATAAATTAGTTGAGATACAGTCTCACCGATGATGGTGTCAGGCCAAGATGCCACGATGTGTACAGCAGAACATGTCTCTGCAATGAGATGGTGAGGGTGTGAGCTGCTTCCCCCCAGTGCACAGCCGATCAGTGGCTCCAGGCATTTACAGATATTACAGGGACACACTGGGGAGGGGTCAGGCTGAATGGGCTAAAATAACCTTGGTGACTCAGGGACCCAAGGGTAATATCGAGGATCATACAGAGAGGAAACCTAAGGTGTGTAAGGACCACAGGGGATTACCAACCCCCAACCTGTGATGATGAAATAGGTTGATGTGTTTAAAGATAACATGGGACCATATTTAACTGTAATTATAAACATGGGACTCCCAGTGGGAGATAATTCTAACCACCTTCTGAATTGGGCCATGAGAGCTGAGGCAAACTCAGAAACACAGGGGAATAGCTGCAGTACAGGGAGGGTAACCAGACCCACAATGTTACAAGGGAAGCAGGAAAGGGTACATAGCCAAGGAACGTAGGCAGAGAGAGGGAGGTAGATGTTCACATTGTGTGTGCACCTGTGTTCATGTAGGCACATGAATATTCATTGATGCTGTGCTTGGGAACCAGCAGAACATAATATTAATACAGGAGCATCTATATCAGTTACCGATACGGATTTGCCCCTCACTCCTCAATTACTAAAATGAGAGCAGTTGGAGAGGGAATCGAGGAAGCTGGATGAAATAAACCTGTCCCGATGCAGATCATGGATATGGCAAAATATATTCAGATATGGGAGTGTGAAACTGAGGAAAGGACCATTCTGGGAGTTGCCATTTTAGAACCGTTCCGAACAACTATTGATGTAGAGACACAAACTGTAATATGGGAACAACCTGGCCAGGCCCGGGACAGGAAGCAAAGGAGAGGCGACATCTCCAGAGTAGTTACCTTGCAGGGAGACTGGAGCAGTCAGAGAATCTGGAGAGTTATAGCAGGGCGGGTAACTCAAACAGGAATGTGGATTGTTATCTGTAGATCCTGTAAAGATCGAGGGTCCTCTCACTCCCCACACAAACAGGATCCCATTAAAGCTGGGGCTGAGGAGGCAGTCATTGTGACAGTAACAGAGTGAGAGAAGCAGGGAATAGTCAGACTAACAGTATCCCAGACTAACTCACAGAAACCGAAAGGGTCATCCCACCTCACTATTGATTATACCTCCCTCAGTAAATCCGCCACTAAACAGTATCCTACAGTAGCGAACCACACCACTTCAGTTAATGGATTAAAATTGCAACAGGATACAGTCTCAGCCCTTGATATTGTGAATGGGTTCCTGTGGACCTGGAACAGCAGAATAAGCTGGTATTTACTGTCTGAGGAAAGCAGTAGACCTGGATCCAATTACCTCAGGGATCCCATAATATTCCAGTATATCCCACCGATACATGGCTGATGGAGTTCGTCAATTTAATCTTACCAGCACCTCATTACCTCAGTTGGAGAGAAAGAACATATCCAGATATCACACAGAGTATTGTGTTGGATCAGGCAGGCCGAGCTTAAAATTAACCCACAGAGCGTGGGAAGGTAGGGGAGACGTACCTGGGACATCACATCAGGGCGATCAAATCAGGAAGGAAGGAGGACAATCCCAGTGTAACGAAAGATCATGATTTCAAAACTATACACCCACACACCGTGAAGGAGATAAGGCAAACTTTAGGATTGTTCAATTATTGGAGGACTTTTGTCGAGAATTACCCAGAAATGGCAGAACCATCACGAGCCCTGACAGAAGCACTGACATTAGCCAGGGGTCAGGGAGTCAGCACATACACAGACAGACAGCATGCCTTTGGTATAGTTCATGACCAATTGATAGCCTGGGCTTGGTGGGGCACATAGAGCATGAAGGACAGATCAGAGAGTTTGTGGAAGCAGCTAACTTTCCCAGTGAAGCAGCAATAATGAAGATTATAGCTCACAGGAAAGTAGAAACCCCACACTAACAGGGCAGTGAGTATGTGGGGAAGGCGGGTGAATAGACAATAGATGCAGGAGTAGGCTGTTCTGCCCTTCAAGACAGCACCACCGTTCATTATGATGATGGATGATCATCCTCAATCAGTATCCTGTTCCTGTCTTATCCCTATAACCCTTGATTCCACGATGCTTAATAGCTCTATGCAACTCTTTCTTGAAAGTATCCAGAGACTTGGCCCCCACAGCCTTCTGGGGCAGAGCATTCCATCCCACTACTCTCTGGGTGAAGTAGTTTCTCCTCAATCTGTTCGAAGTGGCCTACCCCTTATTTTTAAACTGTGCCCTCTAGTTCGGGACTCACCCATCAGCGGAAACATGCTTCCAGCCTCCAGAATGTCCAATCCTTTAATAATCTTGTATGTAAAATACTGACTGAAACAGTGAAGACATTCGAGGAGATGGCAATGGGCATAGCTACAGAAGTGAGAGAGGAAGGTTGAAAGATATTCCCAGAAACAGTCCCACAACAGGAGAAACAGGAATGGGAAAAGGGTGGGGCAATAATAGGACAAGACAGAGTCTGGATGATCCAGCAGTGCCACCACACTGTATAAGACAAACATTATTAAAAACATATCATGGGCTGAACCATATGGGGCAGGATACAATGCAATAGCAGATGATCCACGACAATCCTTGCCTAGAACAGGGAGCAAGGTTTTGTCGAAGGGGTGCAGTGTGTTCACAGTGTGAGCCAGGGAAAGCAATCAGGATAAAATGGAGGCAGCAGCAGGGACCCAGGGGCCCATGGGAACAATTACAGATGGATTTGACACACACACCCATCCCAGTCCCAGGGAAGGAAGTCCTACTGGGTTTTAATAAATAGGTTTACTCATTGGGTGGAAGCATTCCCCTGCAGATTATGACCAAGGGACAAATGTTACAGGGAACATAGCTAAAGAGCTATGTGCCCTGTTTGGTACTGAACAGAATACCCATTCCTCCATTACCACCCCCAGAGCTCTGGGACAGTAGAAGGAATGACGCAGACACTGACAGCTAGTCTGACTAAGGCTCTCTCAGAGACAGGACAGCGATGGGTTAGAGTACTCCACACCAGCCTAATGAAACTGAGGACAACCCAGCAAAGGGTATGGGGCTGTCCCCCTTTGAATTAGTGACTGGATGGACTATGCAGATGCCACAGGGTGTGGTAGTGGGAGGGCGGAGATGTGTGGTAGTGGGACAGCCGGAGATGTTGGTAGTGGGAGGGCTGGAGATGTGTGGTAGTGGGAGGGCTGGAGATGTGCAATGACAAGGATAGGGTTAAACCATTTGTGAAAGAACTGGCAAAGCAGCTGCATGGGCTGAGAGAATCAGAGACTGTGAAAGGGAACACGGAAATATCCGAGCTGACATTCCAAACCCTGGAGTTCAGGTCAGGGGGAAAATATTACTGGAACGTATGAAATAACACATCAAAATGCTGGAGTTATCTGGGGAGCAGAGAGAGACCTCTCCCATCATGCATTAGTAAGGAGCTCTGAATAAACGTTGGTCATGCTGCTCATCACAGAACCAAGGCTCCTCTTTTAAGCGGCACGTGGCACAGTGGTTGCATGCTGCTCCAGCACCAGAGACCTGGGTTCAATTATGATCAGGTGAATGATGTGGAGTTTTGCAATTCTGTGCCTGCGTGGGTTTCCTCTGGAGTTTGTCCAGGCACATTCAAAAAGTGCGATTCAGGTGAATTGGGAGCTAAATTGCAATTGAGTTAGGTAAGGGGTATGGGTGGGAGCACATAGCGGGGTCGGTGTACAATACCGAAGGGCCTGTCACTGAAGAATCAATCTCTTTGATATTTCTCCCAGCAACAGTTGTGCAGGGGCATGTTGCTGCTGGAGGTCTATGGCTAGTGCTGTTCCACAAGGATCAGACCTGGGCCATCTGTTGTTTGTAATGTATGTAAATGAAAAGTTTGGAAATGTAAAAGATTTAATGAGCAAGTTTGTAGATGGCACAAACTGTTGAAGTTGTGAATCGTGAAGAATGATGTCAAAGGATACAGCAAGAAAGAGATGAGTCAGAAAGTTTTGTGGAGAAATTGCAGATATATTTTAATTCAGACAAGTGTGAGGTGATGCGTTTTGGAAGACACATAGCAAGAGGAATGTATACAATAAACGGAAGGGCCCTGAGCAGCACTGATATACAGATGGATCTTCAGTTGCAAGCTGAAAGATCCCTGAAAGTGGTGAAGGAGGTGAATGGCAGGGCTTGCCTCCTTCTGTCAGGGAAGTGAATATAACCTAGAATCAGGCCACCTTTGGGGTATTGTGTGCCGTTTTGATCACCACATTATAGGTAGAATGTGAAGGCTTTTGGGAAGGTGGAAACAGGTTTACCAGGATGTTGCCTGATTGGGATAGGTTGGAAAATCTTGGATTGTTGTCTTTGGAAAATCAATGGCTGTGGGGTGACCCAACTGGCACAGACAGAGTTTGTAAACCATGGTTTACTACAGAAATTGAATCTCTTGTTAAAGAGAGAAAGAGGCTTATGTGTGATGAGGCAAAATGGTACAGATGAAGCAATAGAGAGTTACAGATCAGCTAGGAAGGATTTAAAGAGAGAGTTAAAAAAAAACAAAGGGAGGACACAGCAGTCTTTAGCAAACAGAATAAAGGATAACCCTGAAATTTTCCATAGGTATGTGAAGAATAAAAGGATGATTAGGGTAGGAATAGGGCTAATCAAAGACAGAAGTGGGAAGTTGAGTGTGGACGTGCAGAGATCGGAGAAGTGCTAAATGAACATTTTCAATGGTGTTTACACAGGAAAAGGGGAATACTGTAGAGGGACAAAACTTGGTACGAGATATTAGACTAGAAAGGATTGAGGTTAGTTACACACAGGTGTTATCAATCTAGAAGGAGTGAAAGTAGACAAGTCCCATGGGGTTTATCCGAGGATTTTCTGGGAAGCTATGGAGGAGCTAGCAGAGCCTTTGGCTTTGATATTTGAGTCATCATTGTCAATGGGTTTAGTACCCGAGGACTGGAGGATTGCAAATGTTGTGCCCTTTTCAAGAAGGGCAGCAGAGATGACCCAGGTAATTTTAGACCAGTGAGCCTTCCTTCCATTGTAGGAAAGGTTTTGGAAAGGATTATAAGAGATAACAGTTATAATCATCTAACAAGCAACAATTTGATTTCAGATAGTCAATATAGTTTGGGTCAAGGGCAGGTCATGTCTCACAAACCTCATTGAGTTTTTTGAGAAGGTGACGAAGCATTTAGATGAGACTAGGGCAGTTGACGTGGTATACATGGACTTCAGTAAAGCCTTTGTAAGGTTCCACATGGTAGGTTGATGGAGAAAATGCAGAGGCATGGAGTTGAGGGTGATTTAGCAGTTTGGATTAGAACCTGGCTTTCTGAAAGAGGCAGCGAGTGGTGGTTGATGGAAAATATTCAGTCTGGAAGCCCAGTTACTTGTGGTGTTCACAAGGATCTGTTTTGGGGACCACTGCTGTTTGTCATTTTTATAAATGACTAGACGCAGGCATAGGTGGATGGATTAGTAAAGTTGCAGACGACACTAAAGTCTGTGGAAGTAGTGGACAGTTGTGGAAGAATGTTACAAGTTGCAGGGGGATTTAGATAAATGCAGAATTGGGCTGAGAGTGTGGAAGTGGAGTTCAATGCAGCTAAATGTGAGGTGATGCATATTGGGAAGAATAACAGGAAGGACAGAGTACTGGGTCAATGAAAAGATTCTTGGTAGTGTGATGTGAAGAGCAATCTTAGAGTCCACGTACATAGATCCCTGAAAGTTGCCAACCAGGTGGATAGTGTTGTTAAGGCGGCATACGGCATGTTAGGTTTCATTGGTAGAGGGATTGAGTTCTGGAACCGCAATATCATGCTGCAACCATACAAAATGCTGGTGCAGCCACAGTTTAATATTGTGTAAGCTCTCTGGTCGCCCCATTACAAAAAACATGTGGAAGCATTGGAAAAGGTGCAGAGGGATTTATCAGGATGGTGCCTGGTCTGGAGGGAAGGTCTTATGCGGAAAGGCTGAGAGACTTGGATCTGTTCTCATTGGAAAGAAGGCAGCTAAGGGGGATTTGATAGAGACATACAAGATGATCAGAGGATTAGATAGGGTAGACAGTGAAAGTCTTTTTCTTAGGATGATGACGATAGCTTGTACGAGAGGGAACAACTACAAATGGAGGGGTGATAGATTTAAGACAGATGTCAGAGGCAAATTCTTTACACACAGTTAGGTGTTAAGTGTGTGGAATGCTCTATCAGCTAAGGTAGTCAACTCAGCCACATTAGGGTGATTTAAACAATCCTTAGATAAGCTCATGGATGACTTTGGGATAGTGTAGGGGGACGAGTTGAGAAAATTCCACAGGTCGGTTGCAACATTGAGGCCGAAGGGCCTGTTCTGCTTGTGTTGTTCTATGTTCTATTAATCTGAATCTTTTTCCAAGGCAGAAATGACAAATTCTAGAGGCCATAGATTTCAGCGGATAGGGGGAAATTAAAGAAAATAAAAACCGAGAGAACAACAGATGCTGTAAATCAGAAACAAAAAAGAAGCTCAACAAGTCTGGAAGCATCTGTAAAGAGAAATAAGAGTTCACGTTTCTGATGAAGAACTAGAAACATTAACGGATTTTTATTTTCTCAGATGCTGCAAGACGGGCTGAACATTTCCAACAACATGCGAAAGTTGAAAGGGAGTAATGTCAGGCAAGTTTCTAATGCACAAAAGGTGGTAGAATGTACTCTCCTGGGAGATGGTAAAAGCAGAAAACAATCACAATGCTTAAGAGAAATTGGGCAGACACATAAGCATGCATGGGGTTGGTAGGTATATGGACCATGTTACAGGCAGATGGAATTAGTTTGGAATGGCATCATGGTCTGCACAGACATAGTGGGCCGATTATCCAGTGCTGTCCTGTTCTGTTTTCCGGGGGGTACAATATGTGGAGCGAGAGATAATATTTTGAGTGGAATATGCCTCTTCTTTAGAGCACACAGTAAGTTGATGCATTTTGAGAGAAACAATGCAGAAAAGGAATATATATTTGAATGGCACAGACACAGAGAGAGCAGGACAGCAGGATGGGGGGACAATGTGTACCAATCATTAAAGGAGAGGAAAATAAAGTGTTTTGAGTAAAACA
Source organism: Hemiscyllium ocellatum (assembly GCF_020745735.1). Taxonomy (NCBI): domain Eukaryota; kingdom Metazoa; phylum Chordata; class Chondrichthyes; order Orectolobiformes; family Hemiscylliidae; genus Hemiscyllium; species Hemiscyllium ocellatum. Next base: position 330 of record NW_026869116.1, on the reverse strand, counting down.
AATGGATGCTGGGCTTCATTAATGGGGGAATGATAACAACTCACGGAAAAGACACTGACCCTTGACAAGACTCTAGTTAGGTCACATTCAATCATTGCATTCAATTCTGGTCAACAGATTCCTGGTTAGATGGGGAAGTTCAAATACCATAGAGGGGCCATTCTTTTGCTTCTCTTTCAGGACACCGTGGGGTCTCAAGGGATTAAAACATTCCCTTGCTAAAGGCCTTATTGCATCAACTGAAGGCCTGTACTCTTACAATACAGACAGAACACCTCAAAGGCGGGGGGGGAGGCTGACAGTATCTCAAAATAGAACCTCTTGCAGCCA
>NW_026869115.1:314276-398628 GCF_020745735.1 Hemiscyllium ocellatum | reverse complement strand
TCTTCAAGGCTCGCAGACTCTTTTTTTGTTCTGGTTTCAGATTTCGGTATCAACAGCTATTTGCTTTTTGAAAATGTGTTTTGTTCACTTCTGGAGAACAAAGCAGATCTGCAGCATCTACAGTGACAGAGAAACAGAGTTAGCGTTTCAAGTCCAGTGTGACACTTCTTCAGAACTGAAAAGGATTGGAAAAAGGGTTTTCATCTCTTGCCAGAGGTAGAGGAGGGGTGACCGAACAGACGGTGTGGAGGCTCAATCTCACTGACATATGGACTTTTGTTTGTGGTAAAAGAGAATCAACTGTAAAATGAGTATATATCAGATTGTGAGGAGTGGAGCAGGGTTCCTTAATTGAGTGCAAGACAAAAGATTCACAAACCGGGCAAATTCATTGGCAGACCAGGAGAAGGAATGTATGAAGATTTGAGAACAGCCATATGGCATCAGGCTGTGAAATTATGGAATTGAATATTAAGTTACTGCTGGCAAAGTACGAAAGTCTAATGTGAGATGTAACTCGAGCTTGCGTTGTGCTTCACTGGAACATTGCAGCAGCCCAGGACCGAAATATTAGCATGAGAGCAAGGTAGGTTATTCAAATGGGAAAAACAATGAGAGGGTCAGGGCTCTTCCTACAAGAAAGATGTGGGAGTGTTCATCAATGCAGTCTCTCGTTGTTTTTTCTCCCCTGTGTAAATGAGACTGCATTGTGATAGGGAAATGACAGGAGATTGGATTGAAAGAGTACAAGTGAAATGCTGCTTCACCGGGAGGGTGTGTATTGGGTTGTTAAGAAATGAGGAACGAGTCAGTGATCTTTTCAATTTCTCATGAATTTTTCTTATATGTAGACTACATTGTTCCACAACTTGGAGACAGTAAGTACTATAGGTGCGAGAGGCCAAGTTAATAAAAATGGAGCTGGATATAACACAACAGACCAGACAGAATCAGAGGAGCCAAAAGGCAATATTTTGATCTTGGACCTTTTGTCAGGACTGGTGAGGGGGAGGGAAGCCCAGAAATGGAGTGATTGGATACAGAAGGATAAAGGGTAGGTATGATGGTGGTGTATACATGCAGGTATGAGGTTACTGTGATGGTCAGTGGGAAGGGGGTAAAGCGGATATGTGAGTGATAAGATGTACAGGTGGGTCTGGACAGGGAGAATGGACATGAGGAATTTTGATGCTGCTGCAGTCAATATTGAGGCCCTGGGATATCACCTCCAAAGGTATAAACCTCAGGTGGTGTTCCTCTGACGTGGACAGGCTAAGGATGGGCATGTCCCCGGACGAGTTGGAGGGAATTAAAATGGAAGGTAACTGGAAAGTCGGGTTGGTTGTTGCATGCAGGGCACTGGTGCTCCTTATAGAACCTGATCCTGCCCCACCAAGACGTCTCCAACTCCCGAATGTGGTCTCCTCTCGATCAGGGAGACCAAAGGGAGACTCGGGAAAATATTCATTGAGCATCTGCTCTCTGCACGCTTTAACAAACCCAACATTCCAGTTGCCATCCATTTCAATTACTCCCCCCACCCACCCCCCAGCTCATCCGGCACAGGTCCATCCTTAGCCTCCTCCACTGTCAGAGTGTGGCCAAACAGAAACTAGGGAACACAACCTGATCTTTCAGCTGGAGAGCTTACAGTTCACTGGTCTCAATATTTGATTTCACTGGCTTCGAAATCTCTCCACCCACAGCCTTATTCCATGTTCCCCTTCCCTGACCTGACCTAAGTTGTCCATCTTCCTATTTGCATATCCGCTGCACCCTTCCCACTACTTGTATCCCCTATCGTCATTCCCCCTATCCTTCGCTCAGCCCCACGCCATCCCAGTATTTACTTGCGGCTCCCCTTCCCCTGGCCCAATCCTGATGAAGTCTTTCAGCCTGAAATGTTGACTTCTGTTCCTAGGATATGTCTGACCTGCTGTGCTTTTTCAGCTTCATATGTGTTGCTATATCCGCAGCAACAGATTTTTATTGTGTTTTTTATACATTTTATTTTAGTCTGTTTACTGACAAGCTTATCTCAACATTCTCACTACCGGGTCAAGGAAACAGTCTCTTTGTCACTAATGCTCCTGTCTGCTTCGAAACGATTTCTTTGTTTTAACCGTACTTTCAAGTCTTTTGTTAACAATAGCATTGTAAATGTAACTCTTGTTATGCTGTAGCTGAATCACACCACGTCCAATATACTTCAGAACTTTCTTGTTCTTATACTCCACGCATCTATTCAGAAACGTAAGGATCCATTAAGTCTTTCTATACATCAGTTTCAACTAGCCTGGCCATTTGTAATTTCCTGTCTCCTGTGTCCCTCTCTCCTTAAACAGGGTGGTTACATTCACCAATCCTCCCTCACTCCAAAATTACTTGAAAAATCACCAACAATGCCTCCATAATCACATTCGGCATCCCTTTAGAACTACAGAGTGTTGTCCAACTGGTCTCGCTGATTCATCCAACTTCACCTTCCCCAGCTCCTTCTCTTTACTGGTGGTCACTATACTCACCTCTACCCGCTGACTGTCTTGAAGTTCTGATATTTTGCTGTTGTCTTCCACCGTAAAGACTGTTGCAATGTATTCGATTCCTCTGCCATTCCGTTGCTTCCCATACCTATTTAAGCTTCATTTTCCAACATTCCTTTGTTTGTTCTTTACTCTCTGTCTTCCTTGTTGTATATCTAAAAATCTCTTCCAATGTTCTTTTACATGATTACCAAGCGCAATATCATATTTCACCCTCTCCTCCCATTTGCTGTTATTAGCTATCCGTGCTGGAATTTATAGGCTTCCTAATCGTCTAGATTCCCAATAATCTTCACCACATTGCGTGTATTTTCTTTTACTTTTATTCTGTCCCTGAGTTCGTTATCACACACGGCTGCCTTGTCTTCCGCTCAATATCTTTCTTCTTACTTGAGATGAATTTCTGATGTGCTGCTGAATTATCTTCAGAAACTCCTGTCATTGCTGCTTCACCATATCCGTGCTCAGATTCCCTTCCAACTAACTCTAGCCATGGCCTCCCTCCTCTCTTTTTAGTTACATTACTCAATTATAAGCATCTGATCCAAAAGTGAGCAATAGATGTACTGAAGGAGGGAGCTTTGAGATATGGGACACGAAGAACGATTGGAGGATTTATTAACTAGAAGGAAAGATCGAGACAGAGAGAGAGAATATAGACGTGGAGGTGTAAAAATAGGGAAGGCTACATGATTGATAGAATTAGATGTGCTTCCTTATTTGGTTTGACAATTCCTGTGTGCTGTGGTCCTTTGTATGGTGTATGTGCAACAGATTAATAAGTTGAAATCCTGGATTTGGTGCCAGAATCTTTATCTCCATCAATATGACAAGCACCACCTGTTGACAAAACCCAGTATATGTTTCCTGGTAGAAATGGATTAACTGAAACAAGTTGGAACACCAGAAGCAGGAATTTATAACATCCATCCCGATAAGAATGAAATATTACATCAGGGAATGCCAGAAAGGGGCAGGAGCCAGACGGTACGTTGAGAGAAGGGGAACATAACATCTCAGCTGAAGATTAAATAACATATTAATATTTTATCAATTTTGTACATCACATGCATCATGTTTGTTAAGTATGTCTCTCTTGTTCATTCTGAATATATTGCACACATATGAACAATCGTCCCTATCTGTGCGCACACACACACACACACACCATCACTGTACAGCCATTCCATTTGAAATGATTCTGTTTAGTTTACATTGTCACTTGCCATTCCTTCTTCTGAATATATCCTGGTGGGGATGTCACTTTACTCCTCATCAGTCTCCACAGCCACTGTCTTCTATTCCTTTCTGTTTCTTAACCCATGAAAAACACATACTATTTCTGACCCTTGAATCCCAATAAACAGGTCAATTTTAAACAGAACACTTACTTTTGCGCTAAGGCTACAAAAAAATCTCAAAAAGAAAAGGCATGCAAATTGTGCAATAAGACGTTTGCATCTTTACAAACAGATTATAAAATTGCATTGTGTAAACGATAAACAATTAACTGGTAAGAGCTCTGAGAGTAAATTCCAGGGAAATCCGTATTTCTTGTGTATGTTCAGGGCAGTTGTGCCCAGAAGCAGTTTTATATTGGAAGTTGTTGTGGTGGAAAAGACTTCAGTGTAGTAACAACATCTGGATTGACGCTGTGTACTGATGATTATTCAGGCAGGTTACTACCCCATCCTCGCTATTGTTGGTGTTCCCGGTGAGTCTATCTCTGCCCATTTGTTAATTCTCTAACGCGTTGTGAATGTCATCTTTTTCTCTGTAGTGCATATTTGGCAAAGATCCAAACTATTGTCTTCGCTTTCAATCACAATCTCCATTTCTATGCCATGAATTTCATATCCCTCGCTTTCAAACATCTGAGGAGAAACGAAAGTATTCATTACCACGATTACCCCATTTTATCCTGAACTGATTTATATCTCAATATTCCGTCTACCACAAAACCTGTCCATTCCCACCTTCACAATATCCCCAGTCTTCACTTCTGCCTCAACACTGTTTCTGAATAAACTGTCATCCACACCTTTCCAGTTACAATTCTCTTCTGGCAACTCTTCTTTTTACACATATTTTGATCACAAACTTTTTCTTACCTCGACCTGGACCTATGCCAGGTGCAAAGTGTGAAGTCAGTTTGATTCTAAAATGAGTTTCAGCATAACCTATAACTTCACACGAGGGAGTGGACTATGCTGTCAGTGACCAGGAAGTGACAGTTTCATTGAACTGCCTTGATTCTAGAACTTTCTGAGGGGGAGTGGGTGTCCCGTCCATCATCTCCCAGTTGCAGTGCTCCGAGGTATTCACACAGTGACAGTATACATCTCTGCCTCCTGCTGAGGGTAATAACTTCGCGCTGTCTCCACAATGGAAAGTACCGAAAATCAACTAGAAATAATATGGGACAGATTGACTGGTGAAAATAACAACATGTGCATGATTAGAATTAATAAAGTGGACTTACTCAAAAACTAATTGAATTGAGTTTGGCAAGTTACTGCACCCAATGAGCTACATCCCAAAGTTTTCAGGGAGTGGCAATACAGCTAGTGAAAGTGATGTAGAATCATACAGAACAGATACAGACCCTTCGGTCCAACCAGTCCATGGTGACTATTCCAATTCCAAACTAACTTAGTACCACCTGCCCGCGCTTGGCCCATATCCGGCCAAACCTTTCCTATTCATGTACTTATCCAAATGTCTTTTAAACGTTGTCATGACAAGAAAAAAGTATTGATTACCCTTCAAAATTCTTTAGACTCTGGAAATTCTCGTTCCTGCAGACTGGAAAGCAGTTATTCTAATCCTAAATATTTTAAACCGGAATGGAAGGGAAACGAAAAAACAAAAGTGGGTGCCTTGATGTCAGGACTGAGGAAAATATTAGAACGTTTTATGAGAAATTTTATAAGTAGACACTTGGGAAATTATGGTGTGACTTGGCAGAGTCAGCTTAGATCTAGAAACCGGAAATTATCTTTCAGAAACCTGTGGAGTTTGTGTTAGTTGATGCTTCCACAAAAGCGAACCAGTGGGAGTGGTGTATTTGAATTTGCAGAATAATGTTTGCATTGTTGCTAACAAGTGAACAAAGGAAGTTAGAGTACATTGATAAGTTGCAGACGGGGTGATCTGGATATACCACATGGATTGAGAATTGGTCAATGGAAACAATACAGAGTTTCTTGCACTTTTATGGACTGAAGGCAGTTGCTCATGGGATACCACAAGTTTCAGTGTTTGAACCACAATAATTTGCAAGGCATAGAAATGATTTGGGTGTGAGAAATAAACAGCGTGCATCTCATTTTGTGTTGATTAAATGGTACAAGGTTGAGAAGTATTGTTTTTTTTAAAAAGTACCTGAATGTCCTCATGAGTCACCAAAAATCGGTCTTCCAAGGGCGTTAAATATTGAGCACCTTGTACAGTATGCTGCCCTTCATTGTAATATGATTCAAGTGCATAGGTAAAGCCGTCTTCCTGTATTTGTCGGGCCTTGATGAGAGAGTATTTGGGGCACTGTGAACAGGTATGATCTCCTTTGTAAGGCACGATCTCATTAACACAGACACAGCTCAAACAAGTATCAGCAATCTAATCCATGAGATGATGACACCATGAGGAGATGGTGATGGAACTGGGTATTTAATCTGTCATGGTAGGAGACAAAGAGGGATGATTATGTTGAAACTTGAGGGTTAGCAAAGATCGCATATTTCTAAAAGAGACACTGTTAGGGTGAGAAATAACTAATATATTAGATTTATTGTCACATGTGCCTAAGTCCACTGAAAGCTTTATTTGCGAGCAGTACAGACAGATGACAGTAAGCAAGGACACACAGATCGTAGGATGAAAAATAAACTTGGACAGAGCAAGGCGTGCAGGTTACAATACGCAGGACATTCAAACAAACACGATCAACATGAACAAGATCATCATTATTTGGAGTTACAGAGTCCATTCCTCCGTCTAATATAGTATCCTTAATACTCTATGTACCTGAATTAAGTCTCCCTAGATTAATGTGCCGCTGGGATGAGGTCCTACAAGAAATGTTTAGGGAATTAGGAGCCAAGTTAAAAAAAGCAGGACCTCAAAAGTAGTAATCTCAGGATTGCTTTCAGTGTCAAGTGCTAGTCAGACTAGCAAAGATAGAATAATCAGGAAGAATGCGTGGCTTGAGAGATGGAGCAGGAGGGAGTCGTCCAGATGTTTGGGATATTGGGACCGGTTCTCGGGGAGGTAGGACTATTACAAATTGGGCGGTCTACATCTGGGTAGGACTGGAGCTAATGTCCGACGGTGTGCATTTGCTAACGCTGTTGGGAAGGGTTTAAACTAATGTGGCAGGGGATCGGGAATCAAATGAGGGGTGTGGTGAACAGAAAGGAGTTAGTAACTAAAGCCAAAATAACTAGATCATGAAATCAGCATGACTGAGGGATAGAGGAGGCAGGAAGGGGAGGATGAACGCAGAGGGATTGTAGTTTTAATGCAAGAAGTATAGAAGATAAGGCAGATGAACCTAGGGCTTGGAATAGTACCTGGGAAAATAATGTTTTTGTCATTACTGAGACTTTTTGAGGGAATGGCGTGATTGACAACTAAATATCCCAGGACTTTAATGCTTCAGGCGGGAGAACGAGGAAGGGAAATGGGGTGGAGTAGAAGCGTTACTGGTCGCAAAAGATATCACAGCTGTGCTGAAGGAGTGCACCATGGAAGATTCGAGCAGTGAGCCAATATGGCCAGAGCTCAGGAATAGAAAGGGTGCAGTAACAATGCTGGGATTGTACTAAAGGCTTCCCGACACCAATCGAGATACAAATATGAAGATAGATCATAGAAAGGTGTAGGAGCAACAGGATGGTGGTGATGGGAGATTTTAATTTTCCCAACATGGACTGGGATTCACTCAGTGTTAGAGGTCTAGCTGATGCAGAATTTGTATGGACCATCCAGGAGCATTTTCTATAGCAGTGTAAAAATAGTTCAACTCGGGAAGCGGCCATGCCAGACTGGGTGTTGGGAACTGAGCCCGCCCAGGCGGTGGAAGTTTCAGTAGGGGATTACTTTGGGAATAATGATCACAATTCCTTTAGTTTTACAATAGTCATGGAGAAAGATGAGAGTGGTCCTAATGGAAGAGTGCTAAACTGGGGGAAGGCCAACTATAGCAAAATTCGGCAAGAGCTGGGGAACGTGTATTGGGAACAGCTGTTTGAAGGGAAATCCGCATTTGATATGTGGAAGGCTTTTGAATAGAGATTAATTATTGTTCAAGAGAGATATGTTCCTGTGAAAATTATGGATAGAAATGGCAAGGTTAGGAAACCATGGATGACAAGTGATATTGTGAGACTAGGTAAGAGGAGAAAAGAATGTGTAGATAATGTCTAGGCGAATGAAGATAGAAGAAGCCTTGGAAGAATATTGTAAATGTAGGACCAATCTGAAATGAGGAACGAAGAGGGCGAAAAGGGGTCATGAGATATACTTAGCGAGCAGGGTTAAGGAAAACGTCAAAGCTTTTTGGACATATATAATAAACAAGAGGGCAGCGAGATAAAGGGTTGACCCACTCAAGGACAAAGCAGGAAAGATATGCTTGGAAGCAGAGAAATCGGGAGAGATTCTTAATGTGTATATTGCATTGGTATGGAGAGGGGCATGGTGGATGTTGAGGTTCGGGATAGATCTTTGATTGCTCTTGGTCAAGTCTGCGTAAGCAGGGAGGAAGTGTTGTGAGTTCCAAAAGACATTAAGATGGACAAGTCCCCAGGTCTGGATGGGATCTACCCCAGGTTACTGAAGGAAGCGAGAGAGGAATTAGCTGAGGCTTTAACAGATATTTTTCAGCTTTCTTGAACACGGGGGAGGTCCTGGGTGAATGCAGAATTGCTAATGGCGTCTCCTTTATTAAGGAATAATCCATATAATTACAGACCTGTCAGCCTGACGTCAGAGGTAGGGGAGCTACTGGAGAAGATACTGAGGGGTAGGATATATACCCATTTGGAATAAAATGACTTCTCAGTGCTAGAAGCATGGTTTTGTGCAGGTAAGGTAATGGTTTACAAACTTAATAGAATTGTTTGAAGAGGTGATAAAGTTGATTGATGAGGGAAGGGATATAGATGTCATACCGATGGACTTTAGTAAGGCGTTTGATAAATTTCCCCATAGGCTGATGAAGAAGGTGAAGTTGTATGGGTGTTCTTGCTAGATGGATAGAGAACTGGTTCGGCAACAGGAGACACAGAGTAATGATGGAAGGAAGCTTCTCAAAATGGAGATCTGTGACCAGTGGTGCCCCACAGGGGCCCTTGCTGGGACCATTGTTTTTTGTGATATACATAAATGATTTGGAGGAAGGTGTAGCTTGTTTCATTAGCATGTTTGCAGGTGGCAATAAGATTGGTGGAATAGCAGACAGTGAAGGAGAACACAGCAGAATATAAATAGATTGGGGAGATGGGCAGTGAAATGACAGATGGAGTTCAATCTGGACAATGTGAGGCGATGCATTTTGGATGATCCAATTCAAGAGCGAACTACGCAGTAAATAAAAAAAACGTATTGGAGAAAATTGATGTACAGAGACATCTAGGTGTCTAGGTCCATTGTTCCCTGAAGGTGGCAAGGCAGATCAGTAGGGTGGTGAAGAAGGTGGACGGTATGGTTTCTTTTATTAGACCTGGTATTGAATATAAGAGTTTGCAGGTTGTGTTACAGTTGTATAATACTTTAGCTCAGCCACATTTGGAATACTGCATACGGTCTGGTCGCCATACGAGCAAAACGATGTGGATGCTTTGGAGAGGGTGCAGAGGAGGTTCACCAGGATGTTGCCTGGTATGTAGGGTGCCAGCCATGAAGAGAGATTGAACAAATTAGGATTATTTTCATTAGATAGACGGTATTTGAGGGGTAACCTGATCCTTGGATGGCGAGGGATATTGAGGCTCTGGTAAGCACAATAAAGAATGCATACATTGGGTTTAAGATATCGGGCTTAAGTCAATCCTTAGATGACTACACAAAGTGTAGAAGCACCCTTAAGAGGGGAATCAGAAGCCCTAAAAAGGGCATGACATGCATCTCTTAGAAAATGTGAAAGATAATCCCAAGAGATTCTCTAGCCATATTAAGAGTAGAAACGTGACTCAGGAGAGAATAGGTCCCCTTACAGATGAGCATGGCCGTCCTTGTGTGGAATCACCAGGGGGTGGGGGGAATTGTTTAATGAATACTTTTCCTCCATGTTTACTCAGGAGCAAATGATGCATACTAAGGAAATAAGGAAAACAAGTGGGAATGTTTTGGCCAGCATACATATTGCCAGAATGGAGGTATTTGCTACCTTAAAGCACAATAAGGTGAATAAATCCCCTGGGCAAGAACATGTCCACCCTCGGATGTTATGGCAGGCTAGGGAAGAAATTGCAGAGGCCCTTGCACAGATTGTTGCTTCATCGTTTGCCACTGGAGTGGTTCCATTGTTTAAGAAAGGGAGCCAAGACAACCCAGGGAGCTCTTAGTCAGTGAGCGGAACATCAGTGTTAGGCAAGTGGTTGGAGACGATAATGAGAGACAGGACAAACCAACATTTGGTAATTCAAGGTCTGATTATAAATAGTCAGCATGGATTTGTGTGTGGGAAATCATGTCTGACAAATCTTTTAAATTGTTTCAAAGAGATAACCGTGAGAATAGATAAGGGTAGGACAATGGATGATCTGTATACGGACTGTAGTAAGACTATTGACAAGGTCCCATACGGCAGGTTAGTCAGTGAGTTTAGGTGACATGGGATCCAGAGAGAGCTAGCTAATTGGATTCAAAATTGTCTCGATGGTAGGAAGCAGAGGGTGGTGGTTGAAGGTTGTTTCTCAGACTGGAGGTCTGAAACTAATGGTGTGTCACAAGTGTCAGTGCTGAGACATTTGTTATTTGTTATTTACATAAATGTTCTGAATGTGAATATACAAGGCATGATGAGGGCCATAAGACATAGGAGCAGAAATTGAAATATTCAGCCCATCGACTCTGCTCCACTATTCAGCCATGGCTAGTAAGTATCTGAACCCCATTTTTCTGCTTTCTCGCCATAACCCTTGATCCCCTTGACAATCAAGAATTTGTCCATCTCAGTCTTATATATACTCAGTAATCTGGCCTCCACAGCCTTCTGTGGCATTGAATTCCATGGATTCACCACTCACTGGCTGAAGACGTTTCTCTTGATCTCCGATCTAAAAGCTGTTCCCTTTACTCTAAGGCTGTATCCTCGGGTCCTGGTCTATTCTACCAATGGAAACATATTCACATCTATTCTGTTCAGACTATTCAGTATTCAGTATATTTCAATTAGATCTCCCCTCATCCTTCTAAACTCCATTAAGTAAAGATGCAGAGTCCTCAAAGTTTCCTCGTATGTTAAGGTTTTCATTCCTGGGACCATTCTCGTGAAACTCCTCTGAACACGTTCCAAGGCCAGTGCATCTATTCTGAGGTTTGGGGCCCAAAACTGCTCAACATACTCCAAGTACTCCCAAGAAGCTTACTACATTTATGGATGATACAAAATTATGAGGTATTGTTGATAGCAAAGAACATTATCAGAAAGCATAGAGGGATTTTAATTTGATGAGGAAGTGAGCTGAGGATTGGCAACTGCAATTAAATATAGAAAAGTTGGAGGTGTTACACTTTGGAATGTAAAAGAAAGAGAGGGCTAATACAGTAAATAGTCAGGTTCTGGAACAGAGGGACCTCAGATCACAAGTGCATACTTCACTGGAAGAGGAATCACGGGTAGAAAGGGCAGTGAAGAAGGCATTTAGACTGCTGGCCTTCATCGTTCAAAGCATTGAATATAGGAGTTGGGACATTATGTTACCATTCTGTAAGCCGTTGGTGAGGCCACACTTGGAGTATTGTGTACAGTTTTGGTCACCCTGTTAACCTGAAAAGAGTGCAAAGAAGTTTGACAAGAATGTAGTAGTAATGAATACTGCACCTACAGCTACAGCACAGGGATTACCTATTTCATTAAGAACAATGAAGACAGGCGCTTTGTCTTGGCTGAAAAAAATAATATCCGAGTTTAGTTTAGATAATGGAGGGGGCTTCCCAATATGAAGCAGGCTTGTCTTTGTGACTACCCTGAATGTATGGGTAGTCCATTACTGCAAAATATGGTCGCACTGGGCTCTTAGGGTGTAAGCTGTTCAATAAAAAGTGGTGGGTCTTTCAGTACGAGATGCGATTATTGTCCCAGACTGGTTCCTTCCATCCCACAATTGAGAAGATGGAGGTGCTATTACAGGTTTCATAGTAAGGTGTGTGCCATTAAATACCACAAAGAGCCTGAATACCCACAATAACAGAGACACACTCCTCCAGTAGGTATATGTATGAGATGCGAGGCACCACAGGAAGCAGTAGCGGTTGGTACATTGGACCAAGGCACATAGAATAAACATAGTCACATTCACTTAAGTGCATCCCCATCCTGTACAGTTGGAACAAATTGGATAGGCTTCCCCGGACTTATTATAGGAATTCCACAGGCTAGCAGGTGGGTATAAGTAATAATCAAAGGAAAGATTATATCCAATAAGTGTTCTAACAGGTGTTCCATACTCCGTAGTTGGGATTCAGGAGGGGTAAAGGGGTCCAAGAGCCCTTTGCTGATGTGAGGGCGTAACAGACCACTTCATGCTGGCTGAATATTTTATGATGACTTTGCGAAAGCAAATTGTTAGTGAAGGACGACATCTCCCCCTTTCTCTGTTGCGACGTGCCGATTTAGGCCTCTTTGAGTAGAGGCAATGCTTACCAGGAAAACCGAAAGGACAACTGAAATCAAACTGGCACAAAACACCTTGACAGGGTAAAGACCATTGAGACTTTTTCCGTAAATGAACTGTCCGATCTTCTTGGTGCAGCTGATCATTGCGGCAGTCATTCTTGGGAACATTCCATGCATCAAAGGAATCAGTTTCTCGGGCACATAAGGACATCTTTTCAGCTTAAGCGGTACACAGTTTCTGGTTGCTCAAGATCACACCGGTAAACAGCCCCCTCTTCAGCACGAATGCTGGTGACAACAAGTCCACACAACAGACTAAGTTCTATCTTAATCATAATGGTCGTTCTGCGTTAAGGATCAGGGTATGTAAAACAGAAGAAGAACTACGATTCGGAACATGCAGCTATATCATAGTAGATTAGTTTGTTACAAGCTGATTCCGGTTTGCCTTCCAGTTCCCAATCGTCTCCATCTCCATCATCACCACCACAACAATCCACCCAACCACACACCCCGACCCCGGAAGGGGCTCATCTAATGACTTTGGAATGATGAAGGTGAACCCAGGCGGAATGCCCGGCGACCTTTACAGCAGTCAGACTGGTGTGGAAACCCTGGAAGGGCCCTTGCCATTGAGATTGGAGGCTGCAGCTTGTCCAAATCATGATGAGAATAAAAGAGTTAGGAGATTCAACAGTTGGGATATTGTTGAGGGAAGGAAGTTTCTCATGAGTAGCACAGACCTTAGAGTGAAGATCTACCAAAGCTTTGGTCAAAGAAAGAACACAGGAGGACATCTCCTTAGTCATGTGTTTGAAAGGAATAGGGGAGGAAGCATCATCCCAAGGCGAGAGGAAGCTCGACCTCGGATGATTTCGGCTGGGGATAAGCGAGTTTTCCCCACAGTAGTTCCTTGTAGATGGAACAATACCAGAGGCACCACCCTAACCAGGAAAGACTTGTCTCAGAAGTCCATTTGGTAAGTTTAGTTTTCAGACTCTGGGCACCATGCTCCACGAACCCTGCTGCCTATGGGCAATAAGCACAATGGCGTTGGTGGTGGATCCCAAAAGGAGAACATAATTACTCATTAATACCTCCAATAAAATGGGGGGCATAGTTAGAACGTGGAAAAAAGCAAATACCAAATCAGGTAATAATCTCCTTGAATAAAATATTTACAACAATTTTAGCAGTAGCGTTGGAAGTGGAGTTAGCTTCAACCCATCAAGGAAAAAAAAATCAACAATGACCAAAACATACTTGCAGTGCTGACAACTTTGCTACTCAATGAAGTCTTTAAGCATCTTTTGCAGTTGGCATTAGTTTGTCAGAGGTTGACTCACACTTGTCAGAGAACATAGAAAGTTCAGCACAGAACAGGCCCTTTGACCCACGATGTTGTGCCGAGATTTAATCCTAATGTAAAATATAGTAACAACTAACGCACCCCTCAACTCACTGCTATCCATGTGCATGTCCAGCAGTCGCTTAAATGTCCCCTTAGACTCTGCTTCCACCACTACCTCTGGTAACGCATTCCATGCATTCACAACTCTCTGTATCAAAAAGAAACTACCTCTGACATCTACTATATACCTTCCTCCTAACATCTTCAAACTATGAGTTCTCTAACCAGTCAATCCTGACCTGGGGAAAATTCTCTGGCTATTGACTCTATTCCTCTCATTATTTTGTACACCTCTACCAGGTCTCCTCTCTTCCTCCTTCTCTCCAGAAAGAAAAGTCCGAGCCTATTCAACCTTTCTTCATAAGGCAAGCCCTCCAGTCCAGGCAGCATCCTGGCAAACCTTCTTTGCACTCTCTCCCAAGCCTTTGTATCTTTCCTATAGTAGGGTGACCAGAACTGGACACAATATTCCAAGTATTGACTCACCAGGGACTTGTAGAGCTGCAGCAAAACTCCACGGCGCTTAAACTCTATCCCCCGTTAATAAAAGCCAGAACACCATATGCTTTCTTAACAACCTTATCCACTTGTGTGACAACGTTGAGGGATCTATGTACTTGCACACCCAGATCCTTCTGTTCTTCCACATGGCCAAGATTCCTGTCTTTAATCCTATATTCAGCATTCGCGTTCCACCTTTCAAAATGCATCACTCCGCATTTATCCAGGTTGAACTCGATCTGCCATTTCTCAGCGCAGCTCTGCATCCTGTCTATGTCGTGCTGCAACCTACAGTAGCCCTCTATAATATCGGCGACACCTCCAAACTTTGTGTCATCTGCAAATTTACTAACCCACCCCTCATCCTCCTCATCCAAGTCATTTATAAAAACTACAAAGAGCAGAGGCCCAAGTACAGAGCCCTGCGAGACCCCATTCAACACTTTTGTCCAGGCAGAATACTTTCCATCAACAGCCACTCTCTGCCTCTTGTCAGCCAGCTAATTCTGTGTATATCTGTTTAATGCATGGAAACAGAGTGTTGATGGAGGGTTGTCTGTGTATTTATGATTAATGGTCGGTGATAGGTGGTGGTGCAGGTTTGTGTGTATTTTCTGTATATATCTGCTTAATGACAGGAGACAGACTGGGATGGTCGAAGGTTGTGTGTATATTTCTGTGTATATCTGCTCAATGGAAGGAGAACAGGGTGGTGGTAGTGGGGTGTGCGTGTGTATTTCTGTGTATATCTGCTCAATGGCAGAAGAACATGGTGGTGGTGGAGGGTTGTGTGTGTATTTCTGTGTATATCTGATTGATGACAGGAGACAGGGTGGTTGTGGAGGTTTGTGCGTGTGTTTCTCAGTAAATGTGCTTAATAGCAGGAGACAGGGTGGTGGTGCGTGTGTTTCTGTGTATATCACAGGGTGGTCATGGAGTGTTGTGCGTGTGTTCCTGCATGTATCTGCTTAATGGCAGGAGGCACGTTGTTCATGGAATGTTGTGCATGTGTGTGTGTGTTTCTGCATATATCTATTTAATGGCCGGGGCAGGGTGGTGGTAGAGGGTTTTGTATGTATATGCGTTTTTGTGCATATTTGTTTAAGGGCAGGAGACAGAGTGGTGGTAGAGGATTGTGTGCATGTTTCAGTGTATATCTGTTTTAAAGGCTGGAGACAGTTTGCTGGTGGAGGGTTGTGCATCTGTGTTTCTGTGTATATCTGATTAGCAGCAGGAAACAGAGTGGTGGTCGAGGGATGTGTGTGTGTGTTTGTGTATATAATCTGCTTAATGGCAGGAGGCATGGTGGTGATGGAGGGTATAGTATCTGTGTTTCTGTATCTATGTGCTTACTGGCAGGAGACAGGATGGTGCTGGAAGGTTGTGTATGCATGTGCGTTTCTGCGTATATCTGTTTAAGGGAAGTAGGCAGGGTGTTCATAGAACATAGACCATAGATCATTACAGCGCAGTACAAGCCCTTCGGCCCTTGATGTTGCGCCTACCTGTCATACCAATCTGAAGCCCATCTAACCTATACTATTCCATGTACGTCCATATGCTTGTCCAATGACGACTTAAATGTACTTAAAGTTGGCGAATCTACTAACGTTGCAGGCAAAGCCTTACTACTTACTACTTACTACTCTCTGAGTAAAGAAACTGCCTCTGATATCTGCCCTCTATCAGTCACCCCTCAATTTAAAGGTATGCCCCCTTGTGCTCGCCGTCACCATACTTGGAAAAAGGGTTTCCCTGTCCACCCTATCTAACTCTATGATTACCTTATATATCTCTGTTAAGTCACCTCTCAACCTTCTTCTCTCCAACGAAAACAGCCTCAAGTCCCTCAGACTTTCCTCGGAAGACTTTCTTTCCATACCAGACAACATCCTATTAAATCACCTCTGCACCCTTTCTAAAGCTTCCGCAACCTTCTTATAATGCGGTGACCAGAACTGTACACAATACTCCAAGTGCGGCCGCACCAGAGTATTGTACAGCTGTAGCATAACCTAATGATTCCTGAACTCTATCCCTCTATTTAAAAAAAAGGTAATTAATCCATGCCTTCTTAACAATCCTGTCAACCTGTGTGGCAACTTTCAAGGATCTGTGTACCTGCACACCGAGATCTCTCTGCTCATCTACACTACCAAGAATCTTACTATTAGCCCAATGCTTTGCATTCCGGTTACTCTGACCAAAGTGAATTACCTCACACTTGTCCGCATTAAACTCCATTTGCCATCTCTCAGCCCAGCCCTGCAGGTTATCTATGCCTCTCTGTAACCTACAACATCTTTCGTCACTATCCACAACTCCACCGACCTTAGTGTTATCTGCAAATTTACTAACTCACCCTTCTACTCCATCGTCCAGGTCCTTTATAAAAATGACGAACAGCAATCCCAAACCTCCGCATTTTGTACAACAGCCTACTGTGGGGATCCTTATCAAACGCCTTGCTGAAATCCATATACACCACATCAACTGGTTTATTCTCATCTATCTGTTTGATCACCTTTTCAAACACCTCAATACAGTTTGTGAGGCACGACCTAACCTTCACAAAACTGTGCGGACTATCTATAATCAAATTATTATTTTCCAGGTGATTATAAATCCTATCTCTTTTAACCTTTTCCAACACTTTACAAACAACTGAAGTAAGGCTTCCTGGTCTATAATTACCAGGGTTGTCTCTACTCCCATTCTTGAATGGGGAACCACATTTGCAATGCTCCAGTCTCCTAGCACTATTCTTGTAGACAATAACGATTTAAAGATCAATGCCAAAGCTCGGCAATCTCCTCCCTGGCTTCCCAGAGATTCCTTGGATAAACCCCATCCGGTCCAGGGGACTTATCGACTTTCACACTCTGCAGGATTTCTAACACCTCTTCCTTGTGAACCTCAATCCCACCTAGTCTAGTTGCTTGGATCTCAGTATTCTCCTCGGCAACATTGTCGTTTTCTAGAGTGAATACCGTCGAAAAATATTAATTTAGTGCTTCACCTATCTCCTCTGACTCCTCACAAAACTTCCCATTAATATCCTTGATTGGACCTAATCTTACTCTTGTCATTCTTTTACTCCTTAAATACCCATAGAAAGCCTTAGGGTTTACCCTGATCCTATCCGCCAACAGCTTCTCATGTCTCCTCCTGGCTCTTCTGAGCTCTCTCTTTCGGCCTTTTCTGACTACCTTAGAACGCTCAAGCGCCCTGAGTCTTCACATCTCATCCTAACATAAGCCTCCCTCTTCCTCTTGACCAGATATTCCACGTCCTTCGTAAACCACGGCTCCCGCGCTCTACAGTGTCCTGCCTGTTGACAGGTACATACTTATCTAGGACACTCAGGAGCTTTTCCTTGAATAAGCTCCACATGCCCATCCCCTGCAGGTTCCTTCCCTATCCTACGGTTACTAAATGATGCATAATCGCATCGTAACTGCCATTCCCCCAGCTATAAATTTCATGGAAGTGTGTGTGTGTGTGTGTGTGTGTGTGTGTGTGTGTGTGTGTGTGTGTGTGTGTGTGTGTGTGTGTGTGTGTGTGTGTGTATTTCCGTCTATAACTGTTTGATGACAGGAGACAGGGTGGTCAAGGAGGTTTGAGTGAGTGAGCGTGTGTGTGTGTTTTTCTGTGTGAGTGTTTTTCTGTGTATATGTGGTTAATGTCACGAGACAGTTTGGTGTGTGTGTGTGTGTGTGTGTTTGTGTATATCTGACCAATGGCAGGAGGCAGGGTGTTTATGGAGTGTTGCATGTGTTTGTGTGTGTGTGTCAGTTTCTGCGTATATCTGTTTCATGGCAGGGGACAGGGTGGTGGTGGAGAGTAGATTGTCTGAGTTTCTGTGTCTATGTGCTTACTGGTAGGAGACAGGGTGGTGGTGGAGGGTAGAGTGCCTGTGTTTCCGTGTCTATGTGCCAACTGGTGGGAGACAGGGCGGTGGTAGAGGGGTTTTTTGTGTGGGTGTGTCGTTCTGTGCATATCTGTTTAATGCCAGGAGACAGAGTTTTGGTAGGTGGGGTGTCTGTGTGTATGTTTTATTTTCTGTGTATGTCTGTTTAATGGTAGGTGATAGGGTGGTGGTGCAGGGTTGTGTGTGTTTTTCTGTTTATATCTGCTTAATCACAGGAGACAGACTGGTGGTGGTGGAGGGTTGTGTGCGTGTGTTTCTGTGTATATTCGATTAATTGCAGGAGGCAGGGCGGTCGCGGAGGGTTGTACGTGTGTGGTTCTGTGTATATTTGATAAACGGCAAGAAACAGAGTGGTGGTCGAGAGATAGAACATAGAACATAGAACATAGAAAAATACAGCGCAGTACAGGCCTTTCGGCCCTCGATGTTGCGCCGACCAAAGCCTACCTAACCTACACTAGCCCAATAACCTCTATATGCTTATCCAATGCCCGCTTAAATGACCATAAACAGGGAGAGTCCACCACTGCTACTGGCAGGGCATTCCATGAACTCACAACCCGCTGAGTAAAGAATCTACCCCTAACATCTGTCCTATACCTACCACCCCTTAATTTAAAGCTGTGTCCCCTCGTAACAGCTGACTCCATTAGCCGAAAAAGGTTCCCACTGTCAACCCTATCTAAACCCCTAATCATCTTGTACACCTCTATAGAATCTCCCCTAAAACTTCTTTTCTCCAATGAGAACAGCCCCAAGTGCCTCAGCCTTGGGGATGTGTGCCTTGTTTTCTTTTTCTACCTGTTTAATGTCAGGAGGCAGTTTGGTTGTGGTGGGTTGTGTGCGTGTGTGTTTCTGTGTCTATCGATTTAAGGGCTAGAGACAGAGTGGTGGTGGAGGGTGCTGTGTGTGTTTCTGTGTATAACTCTTTACTGGCAGGTGGCAAGTTGGTGGTGGAGGGTTGTGTATGTGTGTTTCTGTGTATTTGTGCTTAATGGCAGGAGACATGGTGGTGTGTGTGTGTGTTTCTGTATATCTATTCAATGGCAGGAGACAAGGTGGTGTTGGAGGGTAGAGTGTATTTGTTTCTGTGTCTATGTGCTTACTGGCAGAAGACAGGGTGGTGGTGGAGGGTTGTGTATATATGTGTGTTTCTGTGTATTTCTGTTTAAGGTCAGAAGGCAGGGTTTTCGTGGAAGGTTGTATATGTGTTTCTCTCTATATCTGCTTACTAGCAGGAGACAGGGTGGTGGTCGAGGTTGGTGTGTGCGCGTCTCTGTGTATATCTGTTTAATTGCGGGAGACAGGCTGATGGTGGAGGTTTATGTATGTGTTTCTGTGTATACCTGCTTATTTGCAGGAGACAGGCTGGTGGTGGAGGGCGGTATGCGTTTGTTTCTGATTATATCTGTTTCATGGCAGGAGACATGGTGGCAGTTGAGGGTTGTGCTTGTGTTTCTGTGTATATCTGCTTATTGGCAGGCAACAAGATGTTGGCCAGGGGTTTTGTGACTGTGTGTGCGTTTCTGTGTCCATCTGTTTAATGGCAAAAACTAATTTGATGGTTAACAGTTGTGTGTTTGTGTATTTCTACGTATATCTGTTTAATGGCAGGGAATAGGGTCGTGGTGGAGGGTTGTGTGTGTTTCTGTGCATGTCTGTTTAATGGCAGGAGACAGGGTGATGGTGTTTAGATGTCTGTGTTTCTGTTTATATCTGTTGAATCGCTGGAAAGTGTTTGATGGTGGAGGGTTGTGTGTGTGTTTATATGTATATTTGATTAATGGCAGCAAACATGGTGGTGGTGGAGGGTTCTGTTTGTGTGTGTGTTTCTGTGTATATCTGTTTAGTGGCAGGAGACAGGGTGGTGGTGGAGTGTAGTTTGTGTATTTGTGTGAAAATCTGCTCAATGGCAGGAAATAAGGTGGTGGTGGAGGGTTGTGTGTGTGTGTTTCTGCATACATCGGTTTAATGGCGGGTGACAGGGTGGTAGTGGAGGGTTGAGTGCATGTGTTTCTGTATATATCAGTTGAATTGCAGGAGACAGGATGGTTGTGGAAGGTTGTGTGCGTGTTTCTGTGTATAATTGAATTATGGAAGCAAACAGGGTGGTGGAGGAGGGTTCTCTATGTGTGTGTTTCTGTTTTTATCTGTTTAATTGCAGGAGACAGGTTGGTAGTGGAGGCTGGTATGTGTTTGTTTCTGAGTACATCTGTTTCATGGCAGGCGACATGATGGTCGTTGATGGTTGTGCGTGTGTGTCTGCGCATATCTGCGTAATGGCAGAAAACAATGTGGTGGTGTGCCGTTATGTGTGTATTCCTATGTATATCTGTTTAAGAGCAGGAGACAGGGTTGCAGTGGAGGGTGGTGTGTGTGTTTCTGCGTATATCTATTGAATGATAGGCGAGAGAGTGTTCGTGGTGGTGTGTGTGTTTTTGTGTATATCTGTTGAAGGACAGGAGACAGTATGGTGGAGGATTGCCTGGATGTTTCTGTAAATCTCCGTTTAATTGCAGGAAAAAGGGTGGGTTTGGAGGTTGGTGAGTGTATGTTTCTGCATATAACTGTGGAATGAATGTAGACATGATGGTTGCGGAGGGTTGTGTGCGTGTTTCTGTGTATATCTGCTTAATGACAGGAAACAAATTGGTGGTCAACGGTTGTGTGTGCGTGTGTGCGCGTGTGTGTTTCAGTGTATGTATGTTTAATGGCAGGAGACAGGGTGGAGCTGACGATATGTGTTTATGTTTCTATATATATCTGTTTAATTGCAGGAGGCAGGGTGGTGGAGGAGGGTGGTGTGTCTGTGTATTTGTGTGTATATATGTTTAAATGCAGGAGACAGGATGGTGTTGGAGGAATGGGTGCGCATGTTTTGGTGTATATCTGTGTAATGACAGGAGACCAGGTGGTGCTGGAGTGTTGTCTATATGTTTCTGTAAATATCTGTTTGATTGCTTAATGACAGGAAACAAATTGCTGTTGAAGGTGTGTGTGTGTGTTTGTGTTTGTAGATCTATGTAAAGCAGGACACAGGATGGTCGTGGAGGGTTGCATGTATGTGTTTCTGTTTATGTCTGTTTAGTGGAAGGAGACAGTGTGGTCGTGGATGATTGTGTGTGTGCTTCTGTGTATATCCGTTTAATCACAGGAGACAAGATGGTTATGGAGTGTTTTGTGTGTGTGTCTGTTATATTTGTTTCATGGCAGGAGACAGAAAGGTGGTTTAGGGTTTTGTGTGTGTTTCTGTGTATATTTGTTTATTAACCGTAGGCAGGGTGTTAGTGGAGGGTTGTGTGTGTGTGTGTGTGTGTGTGTGTGTGTGTGTGTGTGTGTGTGTGTGTGTGTGTGTGTGTGTGTGTGTGTGTGTGTGTGTGTGTGTGTGTGTGTGTGTGTGTGTGTGTTTCTGTGTATATCTACTTAATGACGGGAAACAAATTGGGTGTCAAAGGTTGTGAATGCGTGTATGTGTGTTCCTGTGTATATCTGTTTATTGACCATAGGCAGGGTGTTAGTGGAGGGTTTTGTGTGTGTGTGTGTGTGTGCGCTTCTGTGTATATCTGCTTAATAGCGGGAGACAACGTGGTGTGGAGGGTTTTGTTGTGTGTTTCAGTATATATTTGATTAATGGCAGGAAACATGGTTTTGGTGGAGTGTTGTGTGTGTGTGTTTTTGTGGGTATCTGTTTAATGGCAGGAGACAGGCTGGTGGTCGAGGGTTTTGCGTGTACATTTCTGTGTATATCTGCTCATTGGCACGGGAACAGGTGGTGATGGTGGAGGGTTGGGTGTGTGTGTTTCTGTGTATGTTTGTTTAATGCCAGGAGACACTGTTGGTGGAGGGTTGTCTGTTTGTGTTTTCTTTTTTCTGTGCATGTCTGTTTAATGGTAGTTGATAGGGTGGTGGTGCAGGGTTGTGTGCGTTTTTCTGTATATGTCTGCTTAATGACAGGAGACAGACTGGTGTTCATGGAAGGCTGTGTGTGTGTTTCTGTGTATAGCTGATTAATGCAGGAAACAGAGTGGTGGTGGAGAGTTCTGTATGTGCCTGTGTTTCGGTATATCTGTTTAAGGGCAGTAGACAGGGTAAAGGTCGAGGGTTTGTGTGCATGTATTTCTGTTTATATCTGCTCAACGGCAGGAGAACAGGGTGGTGTTGGAGGGTTGTGTGTGCGTTTCTGTATATAACTGATTAATGACTAGAGACTGGGTGGTGCTGAATATATGCGTGCATGTTTCTGTCTATATCTGCTTATTTGCAGGAGACAGGGTGATGGAGGAGGATGGTGTGTGCGTTTCTGAGTATATATATTTAATTGCAGGAGACAGGGTAGTGGTGGAGGGATTTGTGTATCTGTTGTTTTGTGTATCTCTTTATGGGTAGGAGAGAGGGTGGTCGTGGAGGTTTGTGTGCGTGTGTGTATGTTTCTGGTAGACCTGTTTAAGGGCTGGAGACAGTGTAGTGGTGGAGGGTTTTCTCTGTGTGTGTATTTCTGTATATCTCTGCTCAATGGCAGGAGAACAAGGTGGTATTGGAGGATTGCGTGTGTGTTTCTGTGTATATCTGGATATTGGCAGGAGAAAGGGTAGTGGCCCAGGCGTGTGTGTGTGTGTGTGTGTATTTCTGCATATACCTGCTCAATGGCTAGGGAACAAGGTGGTGTTGGAGGTTTGTGCGTAGATAGGATGTTCGTGGAAGGTTGTATGTGTGTTTCTGTGTATATCTGTTTAATGGCAGGAGACAGGGTGGTGGTCGAGGGTAATGCGTGTGTGCATTTCTGTGTATATCTGCCCAATTGCAGGAGACAGGGTGGTTGTTGGAGGGTTGTGTGAGTGTGTGTTTCTGTTAATATCTATTTAAGGGCTGGAGACAGATTGGTGGTGGTGTAGCATCTTTAGTGTGTGTTCCTGTGTATATCTGATTAACGGCAGGAAACACGGTGATGTTGGAGGGATGTGTGTGTGTTTCAGTGCATTTCTGTTTAATGACAGGAGACAGGGTTATGTTGGAGGAATAGGTGTGCGTGTTTCTGTGTATATCTGTTTAATGACAAGAGACCGGGTGGTGGTGGAGGGTTGTCTATATGTTTCTGTAAATATCTGTTTAATTGCTTATTCACAGGAAATAAATTGCTGTTGAAAGGTTGTATGCGGGGGGGGGGGGGGGGGTGCACGTGTGTGTGTGTGTTTGTGTATGTCTGTTTAATGGCAGAAAAAAATGTGGTGGTGGAGGGTTGTGTGTGTGTTTCTGTGTATGTCTGTTTAATGGCAGGAGTCAGGGTGTTGGTGTCGAGATATGTGTGTTTCTCTTTATATCTGTTTAATCACCGGAGAGTGTGTGATTGGGGAGGTGTGTGTGTGTGTTTATGTGTCTATCTGATTAATGGCAGCAAACAGGCTGTTGGTGGAGGGTTCTGTATGTGTGCGTGTTTCTGTGTATATCTGTTTGATAGCAGGAGAGAGTGGTGATGGAGGATTGTGTGCGTATTTCTGTGTGTACCTGTTTAATAGCAGGAGACAGGGTGCTCGTGGATTGTTGTGTGCGTGTGTTTCTGATACATCTATTTAAGGGATGGAGACAGGACGGTGATGGGGATAGTGTGTGTGCGTGTTTCTGTGTATAACTGTTTAATGACAGGAGACAGTGTGGTGGAGGAGGGATGTGTGTGTTTCTGTCTATAACTGTTTAATGACTGGAAACAGGGTGGTACTTGAAATATGTGTGTATGTTTCTTTATATATCGGTTTAATTGCAGCACATGGTGGTGGAGGAGGCTGGTGTGTGCGTGTTTCGGCGCAAATTTATTTAATGGCAAGGGACAGTGTGGTGGTGGAATATAGAGTGTATGTGTTTCTGTGTCTATGTGCTTACTGGCAGGAGACAGGGTGGTAGTGGAGGGTTGTGTATGTATGAGCGTTTCTGTATATATCTGTTTAAGGGCAGCAGGCAGGGTGTTCATGGAAGGTTGTATGTGTGTTTCTGTGTATATCTATTTAATGGCAGGAGACAGGGTGGTGCTCGAGGGTTGTGTGTGCATTTCTGTGTATATCTGTGCTGGGGACAGGGTGGTGGTGTGAGATATGTGTGTGTTTCATTGCATATCTGTTTAATTACAGGAGACAAGGTGGTGGTAGAGCGATGTATGGGTCTGTTTCTGTGTATATCTGCTTATTTGCAGGATACAGGGTGGTGGTGGAGGGTTGGGTATGTGTGTGTGTTTCAGTGCATATCTGTTTAATGATGGGGACAGGGTGTTGGTGCAGGGTGGTGTGTGCGTATTTCGGTGTATATCTGTTTAATCGTAGGAGGTAAGGTGGTGCTGGAGGATTGTGTGTGTTTGTGTTCCTGTGTATATCTGTTTAATGACAGGAGACAGGGTGGTGGTGGAGGGTTGTCTGCATGTCTCTGTAAATTTCTGTTTAATAGCAGGAGGCAGCGTGGTGGTGGAGGTTGGTGAGTGTGTTTTTCTGCCGGAGACAGGATAGTGCTGGAGTTTTGTGCGTGTATTTCTGCATGTATCTGTTTAATTGCAGGAGACAGGGTGGTCCTGGAGGGTTGTGTGTTTGTTTCTGTGTGTATCTGCTTAATGACGGGAAACAAATTGGGTGTCAAGGGTTTTGTGTGTGTGTGTGTGTGTGTGCGTTTCTGTGTATATCTGTGTAATGACAGCAGACAGCATGATCGTGGAGGCTTGTGTGTGCGTGTTCCTGTGTATATCTATTTAATGGAAGGAGACAGAGGTGGTTTAATTTTGTGTGTGTTTCTGTGTATATCTGTTATTGACAGGTGGGAGGGTGTTAGTGGAGGATTGTGTTTGTGTCTTTCTGTGTATATCTGCTTAATGGCAGAAAACAATGTGGTAGTGGAGGATTGTGTTGTGTGTTTCAGTGTATATCTGATTAATGGCAGGAAACAGGGTGTGGTGGAGGGTTTTGTGTGTGTGTTTCTGCATGTATTTGTTTTATGGCAAGAGACAGGGTGGTGGTGGAAGGTTGTGTGCTTGTGTTTCTGTCTATATCTGTTTAATAACAGGAGACAGGTATTGGTGCTGGTTGGTGTGTATGTATTTCTGCATATCCCTGTTTAACGGTGAGTGGCAGGGCGGCGATGGAGGGTTGTGTGTGTGTATGTGTGTTTATGTGTATATCTGTTTACTGGCAGAAAACAATGTGGTGGTGAAGGGTTGTGTGTGCATGTTTCTGGGTATGTCAGTTTAATGGCAGGAGACAGGCGATGGTGTCGAGATGTGTGTGTATTTCTGTTTATTCCGGTTTAATTGCCGGAGAGTGTGTGACGGTGGACCATTGTGTATATGTGTGTGTGTGTGTGTGTGTGTGTAAGTGTGTGTGTGTGTGTGTGTGTGTGTGTGTGTGTGTGTGTGTGTATGTGTGTGTGTGTTTCTGTGTATTTCTATGTAATGGCAGGAGACCAGGTGATCGTGGAGGGTTGTATGTATGTGTTTCTGTTTATATCTGTTTAATTGCAGGAGACAGTGTGTTCGTGGATGATTGTGTGAGTGTGTTCCTGTGTATTTCTGTTTAATCACAGGACACACGGCGAAAATGGAGTGTTTTGTGTGTGTGTTTCTGTTATATTTGTTTCATGCCAGGAGACAGGAAGGTGGTTTAGACTTTTGTGTGTCTTTCTGTGTGTATCTGTTTATTGACCGTAGTTAGGGTGTTTGTAGAGAGTTGTGTGTGTGTGTGTTTATGCGTGTATGTGCTTCTGTGTATATCTGCTTAATAGCGGGAGACAACATGGTGGTGGAGGGTTGTGTTGTGTGTTTCATTGTATATTTGATTAATGGTAGGAAACATAGTTTTGGTGGAGGGTTGTGCGTGTATGTTTCTGTGTATATCTATTTAATTGAAGGAGACAGCGTGCTGATGGAGGGTTGTGTGTGTTTTTCTGCATATAACTGTTTAATGGCAGGAGACAGGCTAGTGGTGGAAGGTTGTGTGCTTGTGTTTCAGTCAATAACTGTTTAATAACAAGAGACAGATATTGTTGCAGGTTGGTGTGTATGTGTTTCTGTGTATCCTTGTTTAATGACTTGAGACAGTGTGGTGATGGATGGTTGTGTGCATGTGTGTTTTATTTATATATCAGTTGAATTGCAGGAGACAGCGTGTTGTTAGAGGGTTGTGTGTGTCTATTGCTATGTATTTCTGTTTAACGGCAGTAGACAGAGTGGTAGAGGCGGATTGTATGTGTGTGTTTCTGTATATATCTGATCAATAGCAGGAAACAACTTGGTGGTGTAGGGTTGTGTGTGTGTGTTTCTGTGTACACCGGTTTACTGACAGGAGACTACGTGGTGGTGCAGGGTGGTTTGTAAGTGCTTCTGTGTATATCTGTTGTGGTTCTGTTCACCGAGCTGGGAATTTACGTTGCAGACGTTTCGTCCCCTCTCTAGGTTACATCCTCAATGCTTGGGACCCTCCTGTGAAGCCCTTCTGTGATGTTTCCTCAAGCATTTATAGTGGTTTGTCTCTGCCGCTTCCAGTTGTCAGTTCCAGCTGTCAGCTGCAGTGGCCGGTATATAGGGTCCAAGTCGATGTGTTTGTTGATAGAATCTGTGGATGAGTGCCATGCCTTTAGGATTTCCCTGGCTGTTTTCTGTTTGGCTTGTCCTATAATAGTAGTGTTGTCCCAGTCGAACTCATGTTGCTTGTCATCTGCGTGTGTGGCTACTAAGGATAGCTGATTGTGTCGTTTCGTGGTTAGTTGGTGTTCATGCATACGGATCGTTAGCTATCTCCCTGTTTGTCCTATGTAGTGTTTTGTGCAGTCCTTGCATGGAATCCATCAAGTCACATTTCAAAAATCATTTTAATCCACGTGCTCAGCCATGTAATGAAACATCTCTGTGGGATGTGAACCTTTAGGCTCAGAGGTCAGGGCACTACCATCGCTCAACAATAGCCCCTAAAGCTGCAGCATGATTTTCCTGTGCGTTTGTTCATCAGCTTTCTTTGAACATACTGTGACACACCCCCACAACAGAATCGAGATAATCTGTTCCAGACCAAGTAACACTACCACAAGTTCATGGAAGGGAATCGAATCCAGAGCTCTGCCCCATGGACAGGGGTGCTATCCACCACACAAGACTTAAACAATGCCCAGAATTTGAAGTGTCAGTTTTCAGCTCTATATGGATTTATTACATTCTGATTAACATTACTGAAAAACACAGGCAACGGTTCTCATTGTTAAACAAATAAAAGGTATTACCCTCAACTATAGGACGATGAGTGCATGTGCTCTGCCAAGCAACTTCTTTAATTGCTTGGCTATGATTTCCAGTTTAAATGGCTATTATCTGTAATCTGCAATATTAGGGCAAGAAATCTTGCAATGTGAGGGATCTCGAATAGACATCAATACTGAACACCAGAGATGAGGAAAGAGCACAATTTCTGGCCAAAAACACTGGCCACTATTTCCAAACTCTGACATGTGGGTTCCCTCTTCCTGAAATTATTATGTGATACAAGGCATCGGTTTACTTTCCAGCCTCTCCTTACCCTCTCCTCCCTCTGCTTGCACAAAGCAAATCAAGCTTTTGGTCTTTGGAAAACTCAAGGCCTGCGTTTGTAGGCTTCCTGGAGAGGGGAAGGTCTTTTGAATCTGAAGCAGGAGGTTGAGGGGCAGTAATATCACTCACTAGGCTGAGGTGTGGCAGTTCGAGTTTAACTTGTATAAATGTGAGGTAGTGCATTTTGGTAAAATAAAAAGCGGGGGCTTATGCAATTAATATTATTCCGTTGGTAGTGTTGTAGAAAAGAGGGACCCACAGGTGTCGATTGAATTCACAGAAGTTTGTGTCACTTATAGACAAGCTGTTTAAGGCTACTTCATTGCTCAGACATTTGGGGTTAGAAATTGAGAAGTCATGCTGAGATTGTGCAGGACATTGATGAAGCCTCTTCTGCAGTACTGTGTGAAGTTCTGTTATTGGAAGGAGATTATTAAGCTGACGGGGGTTCAGAAGAGATATACCAGGATGTCGCCAGGAACACCTCATCTTCTGCCTCTAGATCCGACAAACACCCGGCATGAACATTGAACTCGCTAATTTGCAAGTCTCCCCTCGAGACCCAGATCCCAAATCCAAACCTGCGACTCAGATCCGCCCTCTCGTGGGAACCTACCTGTCCATCTTCCTTCCCACCGATCCGCTCCAACTCCCCCCCGACCTATCATTATCGCCTCCTAGCTTGGCTCACCTATCATCAACCTTTCCCCCAGCCTTACTCCCACCACCCATTTATCTCTCAGCCCCTTTGCCCCTTCGCAGTTCTGAAGAAGTGCCCTGCCTGGAACGTTTACTCTCTTCGGATGCTGCCTGACCTTCTGTGCCTTTCCACTACCATGCTTTATCTACACTGAATTCTCCAACATCTGGAGTCCCCAATGTAACTTAGGTACAATTCTCTGTTAACATATCAATGCTGTCTGTCTGTTATAACCCCACGCTGTCTTAGATACATGTTTTCTACAGATCATGGCCTATAAAATTTCTCTCAATGTCTTACTGATATTGTCATGCCTCAGCAGTAGTTACAGGGTCTATGTTTCCATTCATAGGCAGAGAAGCATGTTAGTGCTCCGATAAACCTCTGGCATTACTTTCATATCCAATGCAGACTGAATGGTTACACGTAATTAATCTACCAGGCTCAACATTTGTTCCCTCAGTCACCCTCGCATATCCAATCCAGACTGTGTAAATGTTAATCATTATTTAGAATTTTAATAAAACAATATTGAAATGAAAGGCGTTGGCTGCAGCTATTTGTTCAGTGACTGTGATTAATGTCAGTCTCCATGGATCGTTAATGTGTCACGGAGAGTTTGCCTCTTTTATTAAGTAAGGATTCAGTTCAATGTGTTATCCCATAGTATGAGTGGGAACATCGCCGACAGTACTAACAGGGATCAGCAGCGCCAGAGAGACAGGGAGGAGATATCAGAATCTGAGAACATTAAACTGGAATATCCAACAATGGACAGGAGTTTTTCCCCCAATCTTTACAGGCTTTCCAAACATTGGGTATCATTAATATCGAGGATCTATGATGTACTGATCGTTATTCAAGCTGGTTACTATCCCATCCTCGCTATAGTTGATGTTCCTGGTAAGTCATTCTAACTGTCTATTAAAGCAGGTTAAACTGAATTGTTGTTCATGTTATTGAAATTAGGAAAGGTGGAAGTCATCGTTTTCAGCTCTAATGAAAAATCCCATTTCTTAGAAATTATAATGAGCAAATTACTACTTTGAAATG
Organism: Hemiscyllium ocellatum; assembly: GCF_020745735.1. Lineage (NCBI taxonomy): Eukaryota > Metazoa > Chordata > Chondrichthyes > Orectolobiformes > Hemiscylliidae > Hemiscyllium > Hemiscyllium ocellatum. Next base: position 369,101 of record NW_026869115.1, on the reverse strand, counting down.
ACTCACCAATAGGAGAGGAGAAACTCTAAAACTTCATAATCCTTGTAGCACTGCACAGATCGATATCTCCATATCCTACCCATTCGCTACTTCTGTCCAATATCCCCATCATGATATCCCCCATCTCCTCCTCAGCCACAGTGCACCTTCTGAGTACACCATCATTTGAGCCTCTGTTAAATCCGGAATCACCTGTTTCAAGCCTCTTCTAACCACATGTCAATCACAAAATAATTGCACTTGAAATGTTTAACTTGTTCTCTGCACAAAAACTGTCTGATGGGAAGATAATTCATGGTGCCCAAGTCACTGAATCATGATCTAGAGCCACAGAATAATTTGAATGAAATTGTTGGCATTGAAGCGAAACCATCATCATTAAGTATAAAAAGCCCATCTGCTTGCCTCATGTCCTTTAGTGAAGGCAATGGGTCATCCTTCCCTGATCAGGTCTCTGTGCGACTGTAAACCCACAGCAATGTGTTTTGCTCTTTACTGTCCTGTGGAACAGCTGAAACAGTGACTCAGTTCAAGATAGGCACAACATGTCGGCCTGACCTATGAGGGAAGAATAGTTTCCTATATTCCTACAGCTCATTTCCATTCAGGTGGGTGACTATTCGTTATTTCAAGTGCATTTTTTCTTAGTCTTTCCCTGAGTGTGATGTTCATCTCCCGTAGCACCTCTGGTGTTGGCTGTGTTGATGCCCACATATAGATGTAAGGAGCTTTTAAATTCCAAGTCAGTCGCAGTGTAGCGAGAAGGAAAGGCTTTTTACGCCACAGGAAAGAATTGGAGATGTCTCATTGAGGAAAAAGAACTATTGTGACCAAACCTGAGAGTGTTGTTGAGGCAGTCTTGGGAAATTGTGCACAGATTTTCTTTCCCTTATAAGAAATAATCATCCTGCCAAAGAGAGAGTGCAAAGGTTTTTCACCAGACTAATCCCTGGGATGGTGGTGAAATGAGGGGTGAATGAAGATTAATCTTTAGCGCTGTGAGAGAATAAAAGATGATTGCATTGAAACTTAAGGGGAATGGTCAGTCTCTCATGATGTTCTAAACAGATATTGTTACGGTGATAAAATCCATGGCTTGTTTTTACTCGGGTTACAAGAGCCTCTGTGGACGTTCCCCTCCCCCCTCCCCCACTCCCTATATCGATAGAGAGAGAGAGAGAGAGAGAGAGAAGGTCAGACTTTGAATATAGTGCATTGGTGTGTGATCCTATATTAAACATCACGTTATCCAAAATCCTGACAGCAGCCACAATGCCTTCATTCTAAAACAGTTGCCTATTCCCATCATCTTCTGACCTCCATGGAGAACATGGGCCTGTCTATTCAGAGATGGAAGATGCCTCTTTGAGACTTGATACAAAACATCTGCCTTCCCTCCTCACTGCCAGCAAACCACGATAAAGTAGCAGACGTTCCACCGGCAATGGACCTACGATGAACTCGAACAGCCATCCATGAGTACAGTCTCTGCTCCATTGTGTTCTTGGATTGGAGCATCAGTGACACCCTCCTGTTCATGTATAACCATCTCGTGAGGCTGAATGGCCTTCTCCAGGTCCCATGAAACAGGTTCAAGGGTCTGATTGGACTCTACCTGATCCTGTTTAACAGCTCGATGTACTGACCAGACCCTTTCTCTTCCTGTGGAACAAGCAGGCTTATTGAATGGGCTGTCCCTCTTCTTGTTCAGTAGTTTCGATGGGCTGAATGGCTTCCACATTTCTGTATGTAACCAGCTTGAGATGTTAAATGAGCTCCTATTTTAACTGTGTCTGACAGCACTGTTACATGAATGTGACCGACACTTTAACAGCACAGGCCTGAATGCTGTCCGGCATCAGGAGCTGATGGGAGACAAAATGTTCTGAACATTGTGTAACCCTCAGTGACCATCCCCACCTCCGGTCTTATGATGGCGAAAGACATTGGTGAAGCAGCTGAAGATGTTTATGCTGAGGAAGCTACCCTGATGATCTCCTGAAGGGATGTCCTGGGACTGAGATTTTCGGCCCCAAAACAGGCATCTTCCTTTGTGCTCTGAAAGACCCCAGCCAGTGGGGAAGGGACACCTGATTGCCATTAAACTCAAATAAGATGGCGCTTCTGATGACATTCGCAGTGAAAGACTGCCTTGATATCAAGGCTATTCACTCTTTGCTGAACCCCTGTGTTACCCTCTTGTTCATAACAATAGGTGACGGTGTCTGTGTGAGGAGTGTTTTCCTCTCACAGAGGGTAGTGAATGTCAGGAATTATCTTTTCTCGAGAGCGAGAGGAGCTACATCACTGAAAGTATTTAAAAAGGCGGTAGATGGATTTTTGACCTGTCAGAGAGCTGAGGGGGTGTGAAGAACTGAACATTAAAGATGAGTTAATATGAACAGTAGATCGGCCATGATCGTATACAATGGCTTGAATATCCGAACTACCTGATCCTCTTCCTTATGTTCTCATATTCTGTAATTACAAAGTTAATGGTTGTAATTTTCCTGCACGATCTGTTATTGAACGTTGCAATCAGAGAGAGCAAAGTTCTTTATGAGTCATCTCTTAGTGAGGTCTGGGGGCTGAATTCAGTGAATCTGGGTCTATACCATGACCAACAAATGAAGCACAAGTTACAGAGAGGAGACACTCTGTAAAGAGACCAGAGTTGTCTTTCGAAACCAGCCTGGGTTTTGAAGTAACATTTTCCAACCCACACCAAATTATGTGTGACAGCCTGGAGGGAATGAATGAGATCCTGTGTTATGTGGACCAGGTATTTGAAGCAAAATTCCCCCGTCAGCACCAGTGCAGGAGGTGTGAGGGGCTGAATTGAACATAGGAACATAGGACTGAGGAGCAGGATTGGGTCATTAGACATGTTGTCACTGCTCCACAAGACACTAAGATCATAGCTACTCTGATTGTGGTTTCAGCAGCACTTTTCTGTCTGCATACAATTTTCCTACTTGCACTTGTCTGTCAAATGTTTGAATACAGCACAACTTTGAACAAATGCAATGTCCAGGCATCATAAACATTTGGAAAAGGGAATTCCCACTTGAAAGGTCCAATTAGAATTTCTCATTCGTGTTCCGACAAATGTTGGAGTGTCACTGTGTCCTGTTCCAGTCCCACTCTCCCACTGGTTACAACAAATTTTAAAAGTAGCCAGTTTAGTGTTATGACGAATTGTATAGGACTGAGACTGGGTCATTTTTGAGAAAAATGTGAAATGCAGGAAGTTGAACTCACAACGAATAGCAAAAGATAGAATGCCCAAAATGTTCTTCTGCCTCTGAAATTATTTTGCTCACACAAGCTGCTGGTCTTGGGATTTATTTGTGGAACAGTTGGATTTGGCTGAACTACCTTTGCTTCCAGCAGTGAAGAGATTCCAAGGAGTCCTGACCAGGAATCCTTTACAAGTGGTGAAGATAACTCAGGGCTTTTCGGGTCTCACGTTTTGCTATCGGATGGACAAAGTAAGAGAGAGACATCAATCAGCTGCTGCTTCTCAGGCAGGGAACATTTTTCTCCCTCTCTGTGTTGAACAATAATGTCAACTGAACATCAAACTGGGCCATGTGTGCTCTCCTGGAGCATTCTCTGGAACGGATGATAATGGACGATATGAAGGTGCATCATCGCTGTTGTTGTCCACAGTGCCTTTCATTAGAAAAGAAAGTCCCTGCTTTGTCATCTGATGAAATGTTTATATGCGTCTGTGTAATTTGTAAATATCAGTCGATGTCTATATAATACGTGTGTTGATATCAATGCATCTTATTCTTAAAATTATTCTCTAGACTTAAACTCCTTATCAAGTGGAAACGTGCATCCAGCTGAAACACCTTTCAGCAAGTCATGTATGGTTCAAGAAGATTTCTCATCTCAGATCAAACCTGATAAGCCCATAACAAAAGGCCTTCCTTCCAGGAATGTGTGAAGGGGAACATCCATGAAAATCTTCTGAAAGAATTATATATTTTTTTAAGTTTAGGCAATCAAAACTGCACACAGTGTATCCGATGTTATCTCAGCAATGTCCCGTTCTGATGCAGTAAAACATTCCTCATTAAACGTGATAACCTTTGCCAGAAACAGCATCATTCCACTTACTTTCCAAATCACTTGCTGCATCTGCAGACTGACTTCATATGACTCATGTCCCAGGAACATGGAAACGGCCTGTATGACAGAGTTCTGCAATCTCTCTCCATTTAAATTTTTCGCCATTGTTTTATCCTTCCTGCCACAATAGACAACTTACCTTATGTTCTTTCTGCTGAAGGTTTGCTCACTAACCTTCCTTGTCTGTATCACATTGCAGACTCAGTACCTCCATTTGACGACATCTTGAATGATTATCTTGGTGATGCGCTAATTGAGCTTCGCGCCATTCAGTTCCCTTCCTCTAGATCTTTGATACAGATTATTTGTGATTGATGATCCCACAGTGATCTCTGCAGCAATACAGAAGTTACAGCTTTGCAACCTGAAAATAAACATTTATCTCTACTCTCTATTTCTCGTTAGCGAAAATTTCCACCTTCCTGCGTAGAACCTAAGGTGGTTTCAATGGCCTCCTCGTGGGCTGTGTAATGTACTCAACGAGCTGAGTTGCTTCATTCTCTATTCCTGTGTAACTCCTTCGAGGAGAAGAATGGTCTTCTATCGTTTCATTATAATGATCCTGCTTAATTGAAAGTGGTGGTCCCCTACTTTGTAACAGCATCGAGATGTGGATTGAGCGAAAACACATGGGGTAGGGGCAGCAGTATATCTCTGTGATAACCCTGAGGGGTGGATTGAGGGAACAACACATGCGGTCGGGGCAGCAGTACATCTCTGTAACAGCCTCGAGGGGTGGATTGATGGCACAGCGCATGGGGTAGGGGCAGCAGTTGGCCTTTTGGCTGCACCATTCAGAATACTCATAACTAATCCGATTGTCCTTCTCCTGTCTGTTCCCAATAAACATTGACTCTCCGTCCAGCAAAGATCAGTCACGCTCAGCCTTGAATATCTTCAAGGACAGAGCCTTCACTGCTCCCTGAGGATGAGGACACCACAGGTAGCACAACACTAAAGGGAAAGTGACGTCCTTATTTCATTGTGGCACCCGTTATTTTAAACCGTGTTAACCTAACATCAAATCACCACTTCTTTTCAGACATAAGGACACAATAATGAGGAATAAACAGAAAGCATTCTGGACTTCAAACCTGCCCCACATTGCCGCTGACCCTTTCCAATCAAATACGTATCAAACCCAGCCTCTGTTGCTGTCTCAAAAAGAGAATACCTGATAGCACAACACCACAAGAATATTAAAGCAAGGAACAGAATGAGACCATTCGGCCCATCGAGTGTAAAATTCCGTTAAGTAATTTCTTATATGTACCTCAACCTCATTCTTCTGCCTTCTCCTTAGAATCCTTGATTCCCTTACAAATCCGAAGCATATCGATTTGCATCTTAATGACACTTGTTTCTGTTCCTCTGTGTATCTGTCTGTGTGTGCTAGTGTGTGCGCATCTGTATGTGTGTATGTGCCTCTGTGTGTGTGTCACGAGGGGTCATAGTTTTAAGCTGGTTGGAGGAAAGCATCGAGGCAATGTCAGAGGCGGGTTCTTTACACAGAATTGTGAGAGCATGGAATGCGTTGCCAGTAGCAGTTGTGAAAAAAGGTCATTGGGGACATTTAAGAGACGACTGGACGTGCATATGTTCACAGAAAGTTGAGGGTGCATACATGAGGATCAGTGGTCTCCACAACATCTTGGGCTGACGGGCCTGTTCTGTGCTGTACTGTTCTATGTTCTATGTTAACTGTGTTTGTGTCTATTTGTATGTGACTGTATATGGCTCTACGTGTTTCTACCTGTGTGTATGCCTATCTCCCTGTAAATGCTGTGTGTGTTTGTATATTGGAGTGTTTACCAATACTTCTGTTTATTAATGTGTCTGTGTCTCTGTGCAGTGAGGTATCTGTGTCTTTTTCTGGATGTGAAAGGACTGTCGTTGGAACTGCCAGTGGGTTTAAAGTGAGAATTGTCTTTCACTGAACATTGCTCCTTAATCGGTCGATGGGATGTGGATGTTTCAGAATTTCCACACGAGGCGTCCAAGTCCTCTCTGGCTTGTACCAGTGTCCTACCCACATGGTAAGGGGAGGGGGTGAGGGAATGGATATCGGGAACTCCAACACCAGGCTTTGCCTTTCTGTCCTACTCCAGGGTCTTCCTCCTGGAATGGGAGAAAGGGAGGGTGGGAGGGAGAGTGGGAATGGGTTACCCTGTTGTTCGTGCTGGTGTAGTTGGGGAGAATTGTGAGGTGGCTGGAATGAGTCAGTCGACAGTTTGGAATCCAAATAGCATTATTAGTGTGGGGGGTATTGCGTAGGTGACAGAGAAAGTGAAGAAGAAAGTTACTGAATTCAGAAGTGAGAGTGGTAGTGCCTGAGCCTTATCTGGAAATAGAGCATGAACCTTGTTCGGGGATAAGTGCTACAACAGATATACGGTGAGTGTGAGTGAGTAGAGAGTATACGGTAACTCTTAATCCTGACAGAGCGGGGAGGATATCTATGCTTATCCTGTATTGCAGGACATTTCTTCAGATCATCTCAGCGTCGAGGTGAGGCTCCCCGAATGTCTTGTCCAAATCTGTCACTCATAACGACACAGACCTTTCCCTCAGCTTCCACAGAATCAGTTTAGGTAGAGCTTACAGATAGCAAGGAGTAGCAAATATTGGTATGTTATATATCAAAACCAAAAGCTAGCAGAAAATCCTAGCATCATATGCTTCGGAAATTAGATAGGCAAGTATTGTGGATACTGCAATCTTATTGGATGGTCTCAAGTTGCATCTAAACTGAATTAACTAAGTGACTGCTCATGTTGTGAAAAATAAATTCCCTCAGTGTATATGAGATAGGTTGAAGATTATGTTGTGAAGCAAATTAGAGAGCAGGTTATTTTGGATTTGGTATTGTGTGGTCAGAATGACGAATTAATAACCTTGTATTGAAGCAGCTTTTAATGAATAATAACATTAATGAGGTGCGTTTTATACGGCGTCTGCGTACAATATAGAATGCTTGAACTTTCTAGTTTAACATCATGGAAGACTGGAGGCTAAAGGGCCAAGATAGTTCCAGTGAATTGGGAAAGTACAATACAACATTTAGTGGGAGACAAGCAATGGTTGTTAGAGTCATCGAGTCTGACAGCACTGAGACAGGCCCTTCAGCCCAAACTATGTATTCCGACAAAAATTTCCATCCACACTAACCCCATCTCTCTGCCATTGCCCAGTTTCCTTCTAATCCTTTCCTATCCGTATATTTATCCAAATACCTTTTAAAGGTTGTTAATGTATCCGCCTCAATCACTTCCCTGGCAGCTCATTCCATATGCGTACCAGCCTCTGTGTGTAAAAAGATTGTTCCTCAGGTTCCCTTTTATTCTTTCCCCTCTGACCTTAAACTGATACTCTCTACTTTGTGATTGCCCAACCCTGGGGAAAAATAAAGTGGGCACATTCACTCTATCCATGCCTGTCATGATCTTACAGACTTCAATATGATACTCCCTCAGTCTCACACATACAAAAGTAAAAGGTCCAAGTTTGTCCAACCTCTCCCCAGTCCATTGAGTCCTTGGAAACATCCTTATAATTTCTTTTCTGCATTCTTTCCAGTTTAATAACATTCTTCCTATAGCAAAGTGAACGAAACTGAATGTAACGCTACCAATATGGCCTCAGCAGCATCCTGCATAACTGCAACGTAACTCATTAATTTTGATACTCAGTGATATACACTGATTAAGGCCACTGTGCCAAAAGCTTTCTTCACTGCACTGTCTACCTCTGAATCAACTTCCAGCTGAATGACAAGATCCCTCTGTTCCACTACACTCCTTAGGTCCCAACCATTCACCATGAAACTCCAACCTTGATTTGACTTTCTAGAATGCAAGAACGTGCACTGATCAATATTAAAAGCCATTTGCAAATTCTCAGCCGACTTCCCCAGCTGATCAAAGTACTGCTGTAATTTCTGAAATTTAAGATAACCTTCCTCACTCTCCATGATGCGGCCTCTTTTAGTGTCGTCTTCAAACTTATAAACCATGTCTGTACATTCTCATCAAAATCATAGATATACGTAATATGCAGTGGTCCCAGCCCCAACCCCTGAGGCATTCAACTTGTCACAGACCTCCAGTCTGACTAGCATTCTTCCAGTATTACTCTCTGCCTCCTACCATCAAGCCAATTTGTACCTAAGTTGCCAGGTCCCCCTCAATTCCACGTGATCTAACCTTCCAAAGCAGCGTAACTTGTGGAACCTTACTGAAGGCTTTACTGGAATCCATATAGACTACGTATACTACCCGGACCTCCTCAACTTTGCTGTTCACTTCATCAAAGAACTCCAACACATTTACAAGTCATGATCTCCCATGCACAAAGCCGTGCTGAATTTGATGAAGGGCTTTTGCCGAAGCATCGATTTTCCTGCTCCTCGGATGCTGCCTGACCTGCTGTGCTTTTCCAGAACCATTCTAAATTACTCCGAATCACACCCTGTATTTCCAAATGCAGGTATATCCAATCTCTCTGAATCTTCTAAAGTAACCTACCCACTAGATTTTAGGTTTACTGGTCTTTAGTTCCCAGGTTTATTATTGTAGCCTTTCTTGAATATGGGCTCAGCATACGCTATCCTCCAGTCGTCCAGGACCTCACTCTTTGGCCAGCAATGATGGAAAAGAGGCAAGTAGGGCTCCCACAATTTATTCTCTGTCCACATGTCCCCCTGCAGTGTCCTGAATGTATTTGGTCAGGACCAGGAGTTTTTAGAAATATTGCAAAATCTGAAAAATACGTCTATTTATTTCATGTACAAACACGAATGCGTGAGAAAGTGACTCAGTGATGGTTAACATAACAAATTATAAAATATATTAATCATAAGAAGTAAATTTAGAAGATTTCCAGATATTCTGGAAAGCTGAGAATTCTCAGAAATTAACGATCCGGAAAGGAAGGCCATGAAACTGATAAGGAACACAACGACTACATCAGTCTATGATCTATATTTCAAATGAAACAAAGTAAAAGCAAGGTCAAATGTGGAAATTTGTAATCGGGAGAGGAGAGATCATTGTAGAGAACAGGGAAATGGTCAACAAAAGAACCAGTTACTTTACATCTGTCTTCATGGAGGAAGATCCAGAAAATCCCCCAGTAATACCAAGTGATCATATCGGACTTCTGCAGCTAAAGACATAGAGTCAATTCATATCAGTAACAAGGTAGTACTTGAACATGGAGCTGGATTGAGCATTGCTAGGTCTGACGAAACAGATGTACTTCCTATCAAAATGTCAGAAATAAATCACCAATAGTCTTGTTAATTGCACTGTCGATGACTTTGTTTTATTTTCCTGTACGTTCTGCAGAGACTGGAAACTATTGTGGATAAACGCGATCCATGTACTATCGATGAATGGAATGGATGCAAACAGCTACAAAGGGAAATAGACATAGTGTGAAGAACTGCAGACGAACAAACTTGACATCTATAGGGAATCTTATAGAATCTATTAAACAGGATGACACTTTTGACATCTGGAAATTAACAGCAACAATGGAGAGAATCAGCATGCATTTCTGATAGACAAATCATACTTGATAAACTTCAGAATTGTTTGAAGTTGTTTCTTACAGCAGAGATAATGGGGAACCAGTAGAAGTCATATGTACTGGATTTTCGGAATGCTTTCTATAAGATCTCAGTGAGTTCATAATGCAATGAATGTGAAGGGAATTTGGAGGAATATATGTAAGTGGAAAGTTAAAGTTTTAGTTTGATGTAAAGACATGTTGAAGCAGTTTCACAGCGTGTTGGTGGGGCTGTACATGGAGTATTGTGTACAGTTTTGGTGACCGAATCTCAGAAAGAATATACTGACCACAGAGGAAGTGCAATGGAAATTCTCCAGATTAATCCCTCAGATGGTGAGATTGCCTGATTAGGAAACTCGACCTGTGTTCTCTCGAGCTTCAAAGAATGAGAGGTGGGTCTCAGTGAAATTGAGAAAATTCACAAAACATATGACAACTTGGAAATTAACAGAACACTTCCCTCGCTGTCTATTCCACATTGAAGGCAAATAATGGCAGGATCTGGGACAGGCCAGTTAAGGCTGCAATAAGGAGGAAATTCATCACTTCGAGGGGACTGACTAACACAGGGGCATGGAAACGTACTGACAGGCAAGATTAGGGAGAATCTCCAGATATTCTCCAAGTGTGTCCAGTATAACAGAATAACCAGGGAACAGGTAGATCTCATTAGTGACTTGCCAAGTTGCATCCAAATCAACTTTAGTGGTAGGAGACAGAGGGTGGTGGAAGAAGGCTGTTTGTGTGATTGGAGGCTCATGTCTAATGGTGTGCCACAGGGATCAGTGCTGTGTCTCTTATTAATTCTGATTTGGAGGTGTCGGTGTTGGACTGGGGTGGACAAAGCTAAAAATTGCATAACACCAGGTTGTAGTCCAAAAGGTTTAGTCGGCGACAGTAGCTTTCGAGGCACTTCATCAAAGTGCACAACGACCTGGTGAAGAAGCAGCGGTTCGAAAGCTCGTTATGGGAGCCACATTACAGGAAGGATGTGATTGCACTCTAGGGGGTGCAGAGGAGATTCACCAGGATGTTCCCTGGGATGGAGTATATCAGCTATGGAGAGAGGCTGGATATGCTCGGGTTGTTTACGTTGGAGCAGAGAAGGCTGAGGGGTCCGTGCATCAGAAGGATAAGATTAGGAGGGACATGGACAGGGTGGATAGATAGCAGCTGTTCCTTTTAGTCAAATGGCCCCACTTTTAAAGTGAAGGATTTGAGGTTTAGTGAGGATTTGAGGACTGTTTTTCACCCAGAGTGTGTTGGGGTCCGGATTGCACTTTTTGAGAGGGAAGTTGTCATGATAACCTCAAAACCTTTAGAAATGCCATAAGATTCACAGCTACGGGTCTTGTGTTGGAAAGTGGGCCTAATGTAGACCGTGCTGTACTTCTGATGGAACAGAGACTGTGCTTCTGTTATTGTATGGATGTGGGAGGTCATCGTTGAGTGGCTTAAGACAGGAAGTGATGGGTTTCTGAAGAATATATATCAAAGTATCTAAGAGTAAACTTGTAATATGTTCCGAAAATATGTCAATGGCAAAATTAAGAGAACAAGTTTCAGCTTTCTTACAGTCTGATACTAGATAATTGAGGACAGGGAAATAGCAGAACTACGGAACAAATACTTCAGTTATGCCTTCACAGAAGAAAAAAAAAACAAAGAAAACATCCTAGAAATGCTAGAGAACGTTAGTCTGGTGAGAAAAAGGGAATAGCAACTAAATTAGCAACTGAACAGTTTTCGAGAAAAATATTGGACTGAAATTAATGGCCATAGACAAAGTCAACAGAGATTTATGAAATGGGAAATATATTTGGGAAAGTGGCTTTTAGGAAAATAATGGAGAAGATATCAATGCAATACGATAGGAATCTCAGCAAGACTTTTGATAAAGCCCCTAGCCTTTTGTGCAAATTCAAATTCTGTGGGACTGGGGCTAATATATGGTCATTATTTTAGAATGGGAGAGCTGGCAGAAAACAGTGAGTAAGAATAAAACCATGTTTTTTGTTAATGAAAGGCTTAGAGAATATAACAAGAATCGAGATTTGACATCCAGATATTCTCAACACACATCATGTCTTTGATTGAGGGGCTCAAATGCAATATTCCCAAGTCTGCTGACAGTACTAAACGATATCAGCTTGCGAGTGGATGAGGAGGATGCAAAAAAAAAACTCCAAGGTGATTGAGACAAGAGGAGAGACTGGGCAAATACGTGGTCGATGGAGAGCAATGGGAGAGATGAGATGTTGTGCACTTTGACGGGAACAATAGAATGGAAGCCTATCATTTGCAAAAGGAGTGGTTGAAAAATGTTTATCTATAAAGGAACTTTAGCTCCATTTTTGTTTTATTTATGCGCAGCCCTCTGAGTTCAGGTCAGGCAGTGAGTTCTGAAGTCAGAAGTCAATAATTGGAATGACATAGGCACGCTGACCAGAGTATATAGACCCAGCAACTGAGAAGCTGTAACAGTGAAAATGATCTGTATCTCCCTGTACACCAGTCAGTGAAAGTAATATTGCAGGAGTAGAAAGCAGGTAGGCAGATAAATGGTGTATTCACCTTCATTTCAGGGAGATTTGAATGGGGGACTAAGGGTCATGCATTATTGTTCATTTCCCAGTGTATGGAACGCCATGCTGGACAGGATGTTTGAGCACCTTTGACCTCTTTCTTTGGAAATTTTCCAAAAATAGAAATTGCTGAAGAAACTATTGAAAATGTTGCAGCATCTTCTGGAGCGAATGCAGAGTTAAACTTTCAGGTCCAGTGACCCTTTACAAAGCTCCCAGTTTCTCAAGCAATGTTTGCATTTTTATTTACAGTATCCAAAATTATTTGTTTAGTTGAAATTTTGTTCTGTGCCTATTCATTCTGGAGAAACTCAGCAGGTCTGTCAGCATCTGCAGAGATAGAGAAAAAGCGTTAGCATTTTAAGCCAAATGTGACACTTCTTCTCTACTGAAAAGAATTGGAAAATGGGATTCTTAATCCCTTATCAGATGTGGAGGATGGGTGCCAGGGAAAAGAGGGTGTGGCAAAGATAAACCGGCTTTTAGCACGGGTGAACGAGTGGATGACGTAAAATGTGTTTAAATTAAGGTGTGAATGGGGGGGAAAAGGGTTCTCTCTATTGAGTGCAAGATAAAGAAGACACAACCAGACGTAGGAAGGCCAGGAGGGAGAATGCTGACTATGTGGCATTATCTAGATCTGGCCAGAGATACGTTATCACTGTCGAGATCATCGCCCCCGTTAGACAAAGGAATCGAGGTGCTTGACGTCTTATTACACTAGTAAGATTTCATGTTGCCTTAGTGTTGTAATATGGAGAAAAAACAAATCACCATACGAAGTTTGGGCTGAGTATTGTTTACCTGCCATGTTTAATATTGTTTCAAATTTGCAGTACTTATCTTTAAATGCTTGATCTTGAAGTTAGTATCAGATGGAGTGCGGGAGGTTGGGTGGTAAAATCATGAGATACATGGATAGGGTGAATAGCCAAGATCTTTCCAACGGCATGGGGGAGTTCAGCCATAGAAGGCATGGGTTTAAGGTGAAAGAGGAAAGATTTAAAAGGAACACAGGGGCAACTTTTTTTACACAGAGGTTGATTGGGTATGGAATGAGCTGTCAGAGGAAGAGTGGTAGATGCCAGTACAGCTACAACATTTAAAACTCATTTGGACAAACATATGAATGGGAAGAGTTAGACGCATAAGGGCCAAATGAAAGCAGATGGGACGAGCTTAATTTTGAAAACTCGGCCAGCATCTACATTTAGAAAAGTTTCATGCAGGGTCCGAGTGGTTTTATGAAAGGTAAGTTATACTTTGACCTGTAAAATTACCCAAAGTGTTTCTGGAGAGGCCTGAGAATGTAACAAGCGGATTTGATAAAGGGGATCTGGTAGACACCAGGCTTTCCAGAGTTTTTCCACAAGGTATTACAAAATAAAAGTTCTTACACAAGACAGAAGCTCGTAGGATGATGGAGAATGTATTAATATGGGATGATGATTGGTTAGCACATAGAAATCTGAGAGTCAGGATTAATGAATCTTCATGATATAGTTGTATCTGCTCGAGTACCACAGCTATGAGTCCGATGGCATCAGTTCTTTACAATCTATACTGATAGACAGAAGGAGGGAGTTGAGTGCAACATACATCCGAGTTTGTGGATGACACTGAGAATCAAAATACAGGCTGTTATTTAATGGAGAGGACCTCCAGAAAAGGAGCAGTACAAAGGGATCGGAGACTTCCAGTGTATGAAACATAAAGTCAGTATGCTGATGCAACAAGTAACTAGGTTGGTTCAAAAGACGAGTTCCTGGTATGAAAGGGTTGTGTTATTGAGAATCTCTAAAATGGTGAGGCGATTATTCATTGGGGTTTAAATGAATGAGGAGTGGTTCTGCTGAAAAATACAAGACACAGCGAGGGGTTGACGTTCTAGATGTTGAGAAGTTGTTACCATTCCTTTTTGGAGTCTCAAACTCGTGGACATAGATACCGAATATGGAACATCGATTTCAGTCTGAGTTGCAAAGTGATGCCTTCTCTCAGAAGGTAGTGAATGTCTGGAATTCCCTAACACAGAGAGGTGTGGAGGGATACAAGGAGTCGTCAAGAAAGTGGAGTGGAGCACTGGAGTAGGTCAGCCATGTTCTTATTAAATGACAAGGCAAGTTTGAGGGGCCGAATAGCCTACTCTTGTTCACATGTTATGCTTTTGCAAAGTAACTGGCTATTATCCCGGAAGTTGTGTTGTGTAATACTACATTCGGGTGAGCAGAGGATTTGTTTGAATTAACCCTGAGTGAAGTATGGGGGCTATATTCACAGTAAATCTGGGTCTGTAATACGACCCACATCTGGAGCAGACGTTGTGGAGAGGGGAAGCCTGGAAACAGGGATTGGGGATGAGTGTCACTTCCTGACCCAGCCTCGGTTTTCCAAGTCCATTTTCAAATCTGCACTTAACAATCGGAGTGGCCTTGATCTGCCGCTATATAGCAGATCTGAAGGACAGAATGGAACATGAGAACATAGGACTGAGGCACACGAGGGGGCCATTCGGCCCTTTGACACTACTCCACCAATAAAGTATGCCACGACTCATCTCATTGTGGTCCCAGCTGCACTTTTCTCTCCATGCGCCATTATCCCTGATTCACCTGTCTGCAGACAATCAGACAAAGCCAGCCTCGATATAATACAAAGAGTCAGCCATCCCAAACCTCTGGGAAACAGGATTCCCACGTGAATGAATTCCCACTTTGTGAATTTCTTCTCACTCCAGTTGCGACTGAGGATGGAGGGTGTCACGCTTTCCTTTTCTAGTCCCACTCCTCACTGCTCACAACAAACTTTAAATGTAACCAGGTTGGTGATATGGCCGATGATAATGGTCTCAGACTGGGTTAGGTTCAGTAACAAGAACAAGTCAGGCAGATTTCTTGAGTCAGTCACAAGTTACGAACAGAACTAAAGGAGGAATATGGTGGATCTGTGGGTTGCACTGCTGCCTCACATACCAAGGAGCTGGGTTCAATTCCAACCTCGGACGACCCTCTATGTGGAGGTGGAACATTCTCCTTATGCCTGTGGGTTTCCTCCCAGTGCTTCAGTTTCCTGCCACAGTCCAAAGACGTGCAGTTTAAAGTGGATTGCCCATAGTGCCCAGGGATGCGGAGGTTAGGTGGGTAAGCTATGGGAAATGCAGGGTTACATCGATAAGATTGGGTGACACGTCCAGGTGGGATGATGTTTGGTGGTTGGTCAGTGTGGACTTCATGGACGGAATGTCCTGCCTCCACACTGTAGAGGTTCTATGACAATGACAATAAATTTGGACGATACAAACACTCAGTGGGTATATACCTGATCCACTCTCCTCAAGGCCTCGCATGTTTTTATTTCTCTCATTTCAAGAGTAACCTTTTAAAGCCTTTATAATATCAGCCGTTCACCCCAGGAATACGTGAAATGAAATATCTCTGAATTGCTTCCAATGTAATCATATCTTTTCTCAAATAAGGAGACAAAAAAACTAATCTCACACTCAGATCATAATGTTTATAATTGTTTTCTCAAAGTGCTGTGCGTCTTTGGAACACTCTTTCCCACGAGCAATGGAGGCAGAAATATTGAATTTTTCTTTTGAGGCACAGACGGAAGGTTCATAAATAACAACAGAATCAAGGATTATCGAGGAATGGGCAGCAATGTGCAGTGTGGGGGGAATGTAAACAGTGGTATCAAATAATACGGCTTCAGAACCTGCAGGAATATAATGCAAAATGAAATGATAATATCGATAAAATATTATGGGGGAATACAAGATGGCGGCGATCCGGAAGGTCTGCTTTGCTGGGCTCTGCATCAACACAAGGGCAAAGTGGTTCTCTAATACACCCCATCCCAGCCATTTACTGAAACTTCAACACTAAAAGAGCGATAGAATCTTTACTGATCCCGATTTGTCAAATGGAAATGACAAAACACGGGAAAGGATCGAGTAAGTCCCAACAAGCGGTGCACCGTCAGAAGCATCGAGCATGCCTGAGGCTGTAGCTGCAACCCCCTCTGCTCGTTCGATGGACCCAGTTACTCACCAGGCCTTGGTCACTGAGTTCACCAAGTTACGTGAAATGATTGAAGCCATGATTGAAGAACAGTTCAGCCGTGGCTAGAGCCGCTCTCAGCCGTGCTTCAAAAACATGAGCAGCAACTTGACAGCCTTGGAAACAGAACAGACGATGCCAAGGGCCGAACTGCAGCGACAGAGACCGTGATCGATTCCTCTCAGGAGAGGATCCTCGCCTTAGAAAAACAGGTCTGCACCTTGACTGAACAAGATGACAACCTCGAGAACAGGAGTAGGATGAAGAATAATCACATCGTCGGTTTGCTGGAGGAGACAGAAGGTGATCAGCTGGTGAGTTTTTTCAAGAACTGGCTGCAGCGATTCCTTCACTTCGAAACTGAGGAGGGACGGGTGAAGACTGAGACAGTTCATCCGGTTACGGCGCGGTAGTCAGACTCAGACCAACGCCTTCATCCTGTCATTACGCGATTACATATTGATGGGGACAAACAAAGACTGGTGGAAGCTTTCAGAACCCAGGGAAAGATCTGCTGGGTTTAATTCACTAGAGCTCCAGGATTACGTTCTTTCAGGACATTTTAGCGGCGGTGATTCAGGAAAGAAAATCTTTTGATGAGATCGAGAGAAGAGTAAGGGAACTCTGGATTCAGTATTCCTTACAGTATCCAGCGGTGCTCTGTATTGATTTCAATGGATCCACGAACTCGTGTGACTCTCCAGAGAAAGAAAAAACTTTATAGACATTTTAATGTAAGCTGGATATTTAGATAATCAGGTTTCTCCTAAAGAGATTTTGTTGGATTTTTCTAGTATTAACCAGTATTAAATTATAGCCGTGACTGGGTTGAGTACTCACTTTTAACTTCTTCGTCAGTATTACTACTCCTTTCCTCTTTCTTTGCTTGTGTCTGGGGTGCAGCTCAAGCTGGAGGGTGTTACAAAGCTAGTTGTGATGACTAGGTGTCAACTGAAGGCAGTTCAAGCCCGATTTTTGTTGTTAATTGCCCAGGATTCCATATTGGTAGCGGGCACAAGATAAAGTTTTG
The DNA here is from genome assembly GCF_020745735.1 of Hemiscyllium ocellatum. NCBI lineage: Eukaryota > Metazoa > Chordata > Chondrichthyes > Orectolobiformes > Hemiscylliidae > Hemiscyllium > Hemiscyllium ocellatum. The sequence continues at coordinate 351,714 of NW_026869115.1, read as the reverse complement.
AGATATATAAGCGTCCCCAGTAGGCGGTAAATTCCCCAATCGAGTGTGTTTGGCATTTTGGATTTTATTTCATTCTTTGTTTTTTTTGTGTGTGTTTAGCTTTGGAAAGTTTTGAGAGCTTTTTAGTTCTAGTATTTTAGGTGGTACAGTTTTTAGTCTCAATTAGTCTTTTTTTTCATTAATCATCAGTGATGTGTAATTCGATGTGAAACTCGAGAGTTGAAATGTTGCTACAATGAGTTTTGGATAATGATGTGCTTAAATGATGTACCTGGAACATTAAGGGGAGCCATCTGCCAGTCAAGAGGAAAAATGTACTTTCTAGTTTTCAAAAAGAGAGGGTGAATGTTGTCCAATTGCAGGAGATGCACCTTGATGGCAAGGAACATTTGACGTTAAAGCAGGGCGGTTTGATCTTTTTTTTCTTGTCTTTTAATACAAGGAGTAGGGGAGAAGCCATCCTAGTGAAGAAGAATCTTCCATTTAAATTAGTAGATTGCATTAGACACTCACGGGAGGATCATCATCCCCAACGTCTTGAACCATGGGATGTAATACAGTACTTTGAATATTTATTGCCCCCTCCCCTCCCCTCGGTGCACAATCTTAAAATCCTGGTAGATGCATTTTCCAAATTAAGTTATCTTGCATCGTGGCACATAATTGTAGAAGGAGATTTCAACTGTCTTATGGACCCACGGCGGACAGAGTGTCCAAATGTCCCCCGATACCCTCGTTATGATGTAAGTGGATTTGTGTGCAGAATTAGAGCTGGTAGATGTCTGGAGGCAGATATGCCTCACAAGTAGGGATTTTATTTTATCCTTTAACCGGCACAAATGGCACACGAGGGTTGATCTCTTCCCCATCCCTGCAACAATCTTAGATTCGGTGGCATCCTACACAATTGGGAATATTATCCCAACATTCCTGCCCCAGAAGTAAGATAGAAATAACATAAGATTATGTTGTATGCAGATGAGGGTCTTATGTTTTTTCTCAAATCCCACAGTTTCGGCAGCTCACGTGATGTAATGCATTAATTCGCTTATCACCTTTTCTGGCTATAAGATTAATTTTACAAAGTTTGTGTCCATGCCTATGGGAGGTCTCAGGGAAATACCTGATGTTGAAGGCAAACCCTGGTTTCCTTTTAAATAATCACGGGGGTGGTTTCCCTATTTCAGTATATTCATGACATCCATCTTTGATCATTTGTTTAACGTGAACTATGTCCATTTGTTTGACAAAATTAAACAAGACCTTCAAAGATGCGAGGCACTTCCAACATCCTGACTAGGTCGGATAGCTGTTCTTCAAATGAATGTCCTTCCTTGTTTGCTATACCCCGTGTGAATGCTTCCTTTGATCTTTCCCAGACAGATATTTAGGAGATTTAATGGCTAGTTTAGCTCTTTTATTTGGCATCATAAGCGACTCTTTATCAAGCTAACCAAATTGCAACAACCCCACAGAGTGTGTGGAGTAGATTCCCAGATTAAAATCTATCAATTAAGCTCTTTATTATCCTATGTTAGTGTCTGAGTCACTGGACTCAGCGTCACTATGGTTAGATTTTGAACACTCTCAGGGAAGGTGAACCCTTATTAGTCTGTTTTTCTGAGAAAAAATGACATTGTGGAGTATTCTCATAACCCAATAATTATCAATACTGTTAAAACATGAATGACACTGAGTCAGATCGAGGGCAATACAGCCAAAACCATGTTTCTTACCCCTACAATTGGTATAACGAGTTGTCAACCGGGGATAATGGATTCCATGTTTAAACTGTGGGAAGCCAGAGGGGTAACTTATTTGAGTGATTTAGAATTAATAGAATCCCTAAATCCCTGCAGTGTGGAAACAAGCCCTTGGGCCCAACAAGTCGACTTCGACCCACCCAGACCCATTCCCCTACCATCCTATATTTACCCTGACTAAAGCTCCAACCTACATATCCCTGAACACTATGGGTGATTCATCAATAGCCAAGTCATCTAACCTGCACATCTTTGGATTCTGGTGCTGTGAGGCCGCAGTGCTCACTGCTGAGCCATCACATGTTATTTGAGGGAGAACGAATGACATCATTTGATCAAATCACTCGTAAGTATGGACTACCTACTGAAGATGTCTTCTGTTTTTTTTCCGGATCAGAGATTTGATTTTTAAAAAATGCAGCTTTAACAGACTCTTACAGATGCGATAGAGAGAAGAGGATGGTTATTGCTTAGAATACACTCTCTGTCAGTACCCTTTATCACTAGTTGGAGTGTGTCCCCTCAGACGAGACTGTGCAGCTTTGTGATGCCTGCGAGAGAGTGTTGGGGGTTCAGAACATTTCGGAGACATGGAAGGATATTTTTGAAAATGCTCAAAGGATTTTGATCTGTAATAAGACCCATTCCATGCATTTGAAAATTCTTCATAGGGTCTATCTGACCCCATATTGTCTCTCAAAATGCGAAGTGAGATTATCTTCAGCATATCGTAAATGCAGAATTACTACAGGCACTCTTACTCATTGCTTGTTGTCCTGCTGCAGGCTTCATATATATTGGAGCACGGTGGTAGCTGTGATAGAGTAGGTATTGGGGACTGAATTGGAGATGGACCTAGTTTTTCTTTTCCTGGGCCTGCTCATGGTCCCTTACACAGATGCACATGAGAAAAAAAAATCCTTACTTCCTGTGCTAGGAAACATGTTCTGTTTGTGTGGGATGTCTGCAAACCCCGGGTCTGTTGTGTCGTCGTACGTTCTTCATGGAGAATATCCCTTTGGACTTTCTCACCAGTATGGTGCATCAAAAAACAGAGATTTATATAAGACATGGCAGCCCATTTTGGATTACCACGATGCAGGTTTATCTGTCACATGAAGAAGGGCTTTTATATAGCCATGATGATATTGTCTAATGAATCTAATATCCATCAAGGAATAATTATGAACATAAAAATGCGTGTAAGAACGAGAGTTATTGTATTGTTTTGCTGAGCTGTACTATTTATTCATTATTTATTGTTTATGTTTGTTTTTCTTCTGTCCATTTAGTGTTTTTAACTTGTTTTGTATGTACATGTACGTGCGTTTAATTTTGTTCAGTTATTTGAGTTGCGTTGTTATTGGGTTATTATAATATTTAAAATCTCTTTTCAATAGAATTACATTTTTAAAAAAATAAAGTAGTAACATTGATAGAATAGAGTCCCAAATAACTGTCATTAGAGAGACCGTATCTAGGTGACATCCTAAGTGCATGGGAGCCTCATGTGTAGCACTTCTGTGATGTTTCCTCCAGCATTTATAGTAGTTTGTATCTGCCGCTCCCAGTTGTCAGTTCCAGCTGTCCGCTGAAACATCTGTAACACAAATTCCCAGCTCGGTGAACAGAACCACAACAACGAACACCCGAGCTACAAATCTTCTCACAAACTATATACACTTCGATAAGAACCCCCTTCAGTTTCCTAGGCTGTAAAGAAATAAGTTCTAACTGTCCAATTTCTCCCCATAACTTAAACACTTTAGCCCAGGAAACATCTCTGAAATTTCTTCTACACTCTTCCTTGTTCAATAATATTCTTTCTAGAGCAAGGTGAACAAAACTGAACACTATACTCCAACTGCAGCCTTACCAATATCCTGTATAATTGCAACATAACGTCCCAACTTCTATAATCAATGCCCTGATGAAGGCCAGTGTGCCAACAGCCTTCCTCACTGACCTGTGTATCTGTGATTCAAATTTCAGACAACCGTGCACCTGATCTCTAATGTCCTATATTCCACTACACTCCTTAAGGCCCTCTCATTCATCATTCAACTCCTACCTGGATTTGACTTTCCAAAATGCATGACGTCACCCTTATCTATGTTACACTCCATATGCTATTTCTCAGCCCACTCCTGCTTCCGATCAAGGTATTGCTGCAATTTCTGTTAATGTTCCTCATTGGATCACTTCTATTTTAGTGTCATCTGCAAACTTACTAACTTTGCGTTGTGCAGCATCGTCCAGATCATTGATATAGATAACAAACAGCAATGGGCCCAGCACCGCCCCCTGAGGCACTCCACTAGTTACAGGTCTCCAGTCCGACAAGCATACCTCCACCAGAGCCATTTGCTTCATAACGTCAAGCCAACTGTGTCTCCAATTTGCCAGTTCACCTTGAAGTTCATGCAATCTAACCTTCTCGAGCGGCCTACCATGTGGAACCTTATCAAAGGCCTTACTGAAATCCATATAGACGATGTCCACCACCCTGCCCTCGTCAACCTTTCTGGTCACTTCCTCAAAAAACTCAAACAAAATTTATACGGCATGATCCGCCATGCACAAAACCATGCTGACTGTTCCAAGTCAATCTCTGTCTTTCCAAATGCATGCACATCTTATCTCTCAGAACCTTCTCAAGTGTTTTACCGAAAACAGATGTGAAGCTCACTGGTCCATACTTCCCACGTTTTTCTATGCAGCCCTTCTTGAATAAGGGCACAACATTTGCTCCTGCCAAATCTTCCGGGACCCTAGCCCCTGACCTGTCTTCTCTCGCCTCTTGCAGTGTTCTTGGATATGTCTGGTCAGGACAAAGAGATTTATCTGACTTTATGCATTCTAATATGTCCAACAACACCTCTACTGTGATATTAACGGTACCAAGATATGACAACTAACCCCCCATCCCCACCCCAAAGGTCAAAGATCTTCATGTCTTTCTTCGTGGTAAACACAGAGGGGAAATTGAGGACTTCGCCCATCTGTTGTGGTTTTACACATGAATGCCCACTTTGGATTTTAAGACGTCCTATTTTCTCTCTAGTCGTTCTTTTTCTTTACTATACTGAAAGCACATCTTTGGAATCACCCTGATTTTCTCAGCCAAGGCTAAGTGTTCACCCTTTTCGCCCTCCTGATTTCCTTCTTCAGTAAACTCCTGTATCCCTTGTGTCTCTCCAGAGATTCCATTGATTCCAGCTACCTGAAACTGAGCCCTCCTTTTTGCTGGCCAGAGCCTGATTATTTCTTGTTATCCAGGGTTCTCTCTTACTGCCTCACTTTCCCTTCATACTCAGGAATATATAGACCTTGAACTCAAGCTATCTCACTTTTAAAGGCTTCCCGCTTACGAGAGATCCTTTTGACTGGAGACAAGCTTCTGCAATCAACGTTTGCAAGGCACTGTCTACTTCCAGCAAAATTCACCTCGCCCCAATTTAAAACTTATCCCTCCCATAACTATTTTAAGTGGTAAATGCTCCCCACTTTACCTCCGTCACCTATCCTGCCCTATGTCCCAACAGTAGGTCGTGTTTGTCCCCTCCCCAGTAGGACCCTCTATATGCTGCTTGTGGAAACTTTCCTGAACACACTTAACTAATTTCTTTCCATCTTAATCCTTAAACCTCTGGAAGTCCCAGTCTATGTTAGTATAATTAAAACACCGATTATAACAAACCTATTGCTCCTGCAAGTCTCCTCAGTCTCCCTGCAAACGTGTTTCTCTAATTCCCATTGATTATTTGGAGGCTTATAGTGCAACCACTATAACATCACCATCCCTCTCTTACTTCTTTGCAGCATCCACAAAACCACACTGGACATTATCTCAGTTATTTCATCTTTAAATACTGGGGTAGTATGTGCCTGAATTGGAACTATTGGTATTGAAACTGTTTCAATTTACATCTCTCCCTCCCAGTGAATTTCACTCCCACAGCACCCCTTGTCAAGATGCAATGGAGATATAAAGCTGTAAATGGATATATCATGTCACTGCCAGCATTGGCTGCAAGTTTCCCCGCACTGGGAAGGGATCTAAAAGTGTCACCGAACAATGCAACAGTCTGGGTTTATATATGAATGAACCAGTGCTGTTTGCACAGCTCCTGTGACTGCTTCCTGTTCCTCTGTTCCTGAGTCCCAGTCTCGAGTAGTTGAATGACGCCCTCCTATTCCTGTGTCCCAGTCTCGAGCAGTTGAATGACTGCCTCCTGTTCCTATGTCCCAGTCTCGAGCAGTTGAGTGACTCCCTCCTGTTCCTGTGTCCCAGTCTCGAGCAGTTGAGTGACTCCGCCCTGTTCCTGTGTCCCAGTCTCGAGCAGTTGAGTGACTGCTTCCTATTCCTACGTCCCAGTCTCGAGCAGTTGAGTGACTGCCTCCTGTTCCTGTGTCCCAGTCTCGAGCAGTTGAGTGACTGCTTCCTGTTCCTGTATACCAGTCTCGAGCAGTTGAGTGACTGCCTCCTGTTCCTGTGTCCCAGTCTCGAGCAGTTGAATGACTCCCTCCTATTCCTGTGTCCCAGTCTCGAGCAGTTGAGTGACTGTCTCCTGTTCCTGTTTCCCAGCCTCGAGCAGTTGAGTGACTCCCTCCTCTTCCTGTGTCCCAGTCTCGAGCAGTTGAGTGACTGTCTCCTGTCCCTGTGTCCCAGTCTCGAGGAGTTGAGTGACTCCCTCCTGTTCCTGTGTCCCAGTCTCGAGCAGTTGAGTGACTGCCTCCTGTTCCTGTGTCCCAGTCTCGAGCAGTTGAATGATTCCCGCCTGTTCCTGTGTCCCAGTCTCGGGCAGTTGAGAGACTCCCTCCTCTTCCTGTGTCCCAGTCTCGAGAAGTTGAGTGACTCTCATCTGTTCCTGTCTCCCAGTCTCGAGCAGTTGAGTGACTGCCTCCTCTTCCTGTGTCCCAGTCTCGAGCAGTTGAGTGACTGCTTCCCGTCCCTGTGTCCCAGTCTCGAGCAGTTGAGTGACTGCCTCCTGTTCCAGTGTCCCAGTCTTGAGCAGTTGAGTGACTCCCTCATGTTCCTGTGTCCCAGTCTCGAGCAGTTGAGTGACTGCCTCCTGTTCCTGTCTCCCAGTCTCGGGCAGTTGAGTGACTCCCTCCTGATCCTGTGTCCCAGTCTCGAGCAGTTGAGAGACTCCCACCTGTTCCTGTCTCCCAGTCTCGAGCAGTTGAGTGACTCCCTCCTCTTCCTGTGTCCCAGTATCGAGCAGTTGAGTGACTGCTTCCTGTTCCTGTGTCCCAGTCTCGAGCAGTTGAGTGACTCCCTCCTCTTCCTGTGTCCCAGTCTCGAGCAGTTGAGTGACTCTCACCTGTTCCTGAGTCCCAGTCTCGAGCAGTTGAGTGACTGCCTCCTGTTCCTGTGTCCAAGTCTCGAGCAGTTGAGTGACTGCTTCCTGTTCCTGTGTCCCAGTCTCGAGCAGTTGAGTGACTCCCTCCTCTTCCTGTGTCCCAGTCTCGAGCAGTTGAATGACTGCCTCCTGTTCCTGTGTCCAAGTCTCGAGCAGTTGAGTGACTGCTTCCTGTTCCTGTGTCCCAGTCTCGAGCAGTTGCGTGACTCCCTCCTGTTCCTGTGTCCCAGTCTCGAGCAGTTGAGTGACTGCCTCCTGTTCCTGTGTCCCAGTCTCGAGCAGTTGAGTGACTGCTTCCTGTTCCTGTGTCCCAGTCTCGAGCAGTTGAGTGACTGCTTCCTGTTCCTGTATACCAGTTTCGAGCAGTTGAGTGACTGCCTCCTGTTCCTGTGTCCCAGTCTCGAGCAGTTGAGTGACTGCTTCCTGTTCCTGTGTCCCAGTCTCGAGCAGTTGAGTGACTCCCTCCTGTTCATGTGTCCCAGTCTCGAGCAGTAGAATGACTGCATCCTGTTCCTGTCTCCCAGTCTCGAGCAGTTGAGTGACTCCCTCCTCTTCCTGTGTCCCAGTCTCGAGCAGTTGAGTGACTCTCACCTGTTCCTGTCTCCCAGTCTCGGGCAGTTGAGTGACTCCCTCCTGATCCTGTGTCCCAGTCTCGAGCAGTTGAGAGACTCCCACCTGTTCCTGTCTCCCAGTCTCGAGCAGTTGAGTGACTCCCTCCTCTTCCTGTGTCCCAGTCTCGAGCAGTTGAGTGACTGCTTCCTGTTCCTGTGTCCCAGTCTCGAGCAGTTGAGTGACTGCCTCCTCTTCCTGTGTCCCAGTCTCGAGCAGTTCAGTGACTGCTTCCTGTCCCTGTGTCCCAGTCTGGAGCAGTTGAGTGACTGCCTCCTCTTCCTGTGTCCCAGTCTCGAGCAGTTGAGTGATTGCCTCCTGTTCCTGTGTCCCAGTCTCGAGCAGTTGAGTGACTGCCTCCTGTTCCTGTGTCCAAGTCTCGAGCAGTTGAGTGACTGCTTCCTGTTCCTGTATACCAGTCTCCAGCAGTTGAGTGACTGCTTACTGTTCCTATGTCCCAGTCTCGAGCAGTTGAGTGACTGCTTCCTGTTCCTGTGTCCCAGTCTCGAGCAGTTGAGTGACTGTCTCCTGTTCCTGTTTCCCAGTCTCGAGCAATTGAGTGACTCCCTCCTGTTCCTGTGTCCCAGTCTCGAGCAGTTGAGTGACTCCCTCCTGTTCCTGTGTCCCAGTCTCAACCAGTTGAGTGACTGCCTCCTGTTCCTGTGTCCCAGTCTCGAGCAGTTGAGTGACTGCTTCCTGTTCCTGTATACCAGTCTCGAGCAGTTGAGTGACTGCCTCGTGTTCCTGTGTCCAAGTCTCGGGCAGTTGAGTGACTGCCTCCTGTTCCTGTGTCCAAGTCTCGAGCAGTTGAGTGACTCTCACCTGTTCCTGTCTCCCAGTCTCGAGCAGTTGAGTGACTCCCTCCTCTTCCTGTGTCCCAGTCTCGAGCAGTGGAGTGACTCGCTCCTGTTCCTGTGTCCCAGTCTCGAGCAGTTGAGTGACTGCCTCCTTTCCTGTGTCCCAGTCTCGAGCAGTTGAGTGACTGTCTCCTGTTCCTGTATCCATGTCTCGAGCAGTTGAGTGACTGCTTCCTGTCCCTGTGTCCCAGTCTTGAGCAACTGAGTGATGCCTCCTTTTCCTGTGTCCCAGTCTCGAGCAGTTGAATGACTCCCTCCTGTTCCTGTGTCCCCGTCTCGAACAGTTGAGTGACTGCCTCCTGTTCCTGTGTCCCAGTCTCGAGAGTTGAGGGACTGCCTCCTCTTCCTGTGTCCCAGTCTCGAGAGTTGAGGGACTGCCTCCTGTTCCTGTGTCCCAGTATTGAGCAACTGAGTGATGCCTCCTAATCCCAAGTTCGTAAAAATAGATGTCCTCCTCTTCCTCCTGACTAACAGGCTCCAATCGCTCTGTGCTTAGTCGCTGCTCTTGTGGAATGGAGTTGAGGGCCTGAATGGCCTCTTCACATTCCTTCCTGCTTCTCTTGACTAAAAGCCTTTCTCCTGTTTTTGTAAAACACCCTCAAAATCTGAATGAAGCATTTTTGTCAGTAATTGAGCAAACAAGCTGACTTACAGAATTCAGATCCTGGATAGCCTCTTCCTGTTACTGTGTGAGACACTCAAGAGGCAACAGAGTCTCAGTGATGTACAGCACGGAAAAAGATCCTTCGATCCAGTCATCCATTCTGACCAAATATCCTAAATTAATCTCGTCCCCCTTGCCAGCACTTGGTCCATATCCCTCTAAACCCTTCCCATGCATGTGCCCATTCAAATGCCTTTTAAATGGTGTAACTGTGCCTGCCTGCACCACCTCTTTTGGTGTTCAGTCCATAAACACAGCAGTCTCTCTTTGAAAGTGTTGTGCCTCATTTCCCTTTATAAATCCCCTCTCACCTTAAACCTTTGTCCTGTAATTTTTGACTTGCCTATCCTGGGGTAAAGACATTGACTGTTTACCTTATCTATGCCCCTCATGATTTTATAAACCTCTTTAAGGTCACCCCTCAGCCTTAACACTTGAAAATAGCCCCAGCCTATTCAAACTCTCCCTGTAGCTCAAACCTTCCAACGTCTGCAACATTCTTTTAAATCTCTTCTGCACCCCTTTGCAACATATTTCTCCGACAGCAGGGAGATCAGAATTAAAGGCAATATTACAAAAGTGGCTAAACCCATGTCCTGGACAGGGGACACATGTCTTGCACACACATAGACTCAAAGCACGCACCAATCAAGGGAAGATCACCCAGTGCCTTCTTCACTACGCTGTCTACCTGTGACGGCACTTTCAAGGAACTGAGAACCTACACCACAAGATGACACAGTAGCTCAGTGACTAGCATTGCTACCTCAGAGCACAGCGATCTGGGGTTAACTCCATCCTTGAATGACTGCCTGTATGGAGTTTGCACATTCTCCCCGTGTCTGTGTGCGTTTCTTCTGGGTGCTACGTTTTCCTGCCACAGTACAATGATATACCGGCAAGTGTAGATTGGCCCTGCTAAATTGCCACAAGTACCCAGGGATGTGTAGGTGAGGTGGATTAGCCATGGGAAATGCAGGCTCAGAGGGACAGAGTAGGGGTTTCTCCAGTAGGATACTGTTTAGAGGGTCGGTGTGGCCTCGATGGGCTGAATAGCCTGTTTCCTCACTGTAGGGATTCGATAATTTCAATGGAGTTCTCTTTGAGTGGCAACTTTCGACAGAACCCTACCTACATATCTTGCCCTGATTTGCCTTGCCAAAATGCAACACCTCATATTTATCTAAATATAACTCCATCCGCCATCCCTCAGCTCACCTAATCAACTTTCTCTTTGTTCGGAGATATCATTTTTCACTGTCGACTACACCACCAAATTTGGTATTATCTACAAGCTTACTGACCATACTTCATATACTCAAATGCAAATGATTTGTGTAAGTGACAAAAGGCAGTGGACTCACTGTTGATCTTCGCGGCACACCACTGGTCACAGGTCTCCAAGGTCATTGAACAAATATCCAGTGTCATGCCCTGTCTCCGATATTCCAGAAAATGTTGGATCTAAATGGCCAACTCTCCCTGGATCCCAGGCAGTCTGACCTTGCTAACCAGTCTACAGAACATTTTGGTTTTCTTACTGATTTCCATAAAGACAACATCCACTCTCTTGTTTTTATCAATCGTCTTCATCACTTCCTCAAAAAATTCCACCGAGTCAGTGAGACGTGATCTCCAATGTACAAAGCCCTCTTCAGTCCTTGTCTTTCCAAATGCATATACATCCTTTCTCTCAAAATCTCCTCTAACAATTTAGTCACCATTGACGTCAGGCTCACCGATCCATATTTACCTGGTTTTTCCTTCCTTTCTTAAATAATGACACTACGTTAGCAGTCCTCCAGTATTTTGGCACCTCACCTGTGGAAATCAATGATACAAATATAGCAGCAAAATGCAGAGAAATCTCTTTTCTAGCTTCCCACAAATGTCTGAGATACAACTGATCAGGTCCCAAGGATTTGTTCACCTTTATGTGTTTTAAAATGTCCAACACGTCCTTGTAATATAGACACTTTTCAAGATATCACTATACATTTCCTCATTCTCTCGCTGTTGTAACTCCCTCCACATGAAATACTGAGGAGAAATACTCGTTTCATATCCCTCCCATCTCTTGTGGTTACACACATAGGTAGCCTCACTGATCTTTAAGGTGCCCTATTCCTCCCTAGTTAATCTTTTGCCATGAAAAGATTTGTAGAATTTCTTCAATACCTCGATCACCTTATTTCTAAAGCCAACTCGTATTCACATTTTTCTAGCCCGATTTCCCCATTGAGTATACACTTACTGCCCTTATCCTCTGGGGATCCACTTGATTTCAGTTCTGTTCACCTGACATATGCCTCCTTTCTTACCTTGATCAGCGCATCAATATGTCTACCCATCCAGCACTCTCTGCACTCACCAGCCTTGCCCATCTCACTAATGGGAACACGTTGGCTCTGGACTCTCTGAAACCAAGTTTTGATGGCCTTGCATTTACCAACCATCACTTTACCTGCAAATCGAGTATTCCAATTAGCCTTTCACAGGGCTCGACTAACACTTTCAAAATTAGCCTTGTTCAAAGTTAGAACTTTATTGTTTACATCACGTCTTTCCTATTCCATAACTAGTTTAAACGTAGTATTTATGCGTAACAGACTTGAAATGTTAAATAAACACTTCCTGCTCCTCTGTAACAGGCTTGAGAGACTGCATGGGATCCTCCTGTCCCTGTATAATAGCCACAAGACATTAAATTACATTACGAGAAGCCAAGAAACTGTACCTGATGGAGGTCCATCCCTTCTCAGTTGCAGAAGCAATGAACTCCAGGTGCCCTCTCAGTGACACCTCATACAGCTGCAGCGACAAATCCTTTTATTTTGATTGATTAGTTGGCAAAATGTGCTAATATTCCAGAGTTCCACCTTTTCAAGTAGCAACAGGCTAATATGGGCTGAATGGCCTTCTCTTATCCCTCTGTAAGAGGCACATAGGGACAGAATTGTTTCGGCCTGTTGCTGAGCAGCAGTCTCAGTGCTCTGTCTCAAGGTCATGATAGGATTTGAAAACAGGGCATTAAAACCCGGCGTAGCCTCACACTGGTCAATAAGTATCATACTGTAGGTTAAGGCATCTAGAAACTTGCCCATCCAATGTTTTCTTTTATATAGCCGATCTGTTACTTTATAACTGCTTTCTTTCATAAACAGAGTGGGACACATATAGACCCATGCAGTGTTCTGTTAATAATCTCGTATGCAAGGAAAAAGAAATAAAAATTGAAAGATTTATGGTCCATCTCTCAGCACCCTCATCCATTCCATTCAAAACCAATAAATGTTCCCTTTTATAGTGATATGAAAAGTGATGTATGGAACTGGTTAACTGATCCTATTTGTTCAGTGACTGTGATTAATGCCAGTCTCGATGGATACTAATTATCCCAATGGAGGCTTTCCATCTTTTAATGATAATTGGGCACCGTCCAATGTGTTATTCCATAACATGAGCGGGACCATCTCCGACAGCACTGACAGGGATCAGCAGATCCAGAGAGAGGAGGAGGAGAGATCAGAATCTGAGAACATTAGACTGGAATGTTCCAACAATGGAACAGAATCTGAGAACATTAGACTGGAATGTTCCAACAATGGATCAGAATCTGAAAACATTATACCGGAATGTGCCAACAGTGGACCAGAATCTGAGAACGTTAGACTGGAATATTCAAACAATAGACAGGAGTTTATCCTATTATGTTTGGCGTCTTTCTGCATATTATTGGATGTCATTATCATCGAAGATCTATTACGCTCTTCTCATTATTCGATATTTTTATTATACCTTCCTGGCTATCGTTGGTGTTCCTGGTAAGTGTCACTGTCCATTTTTTTCTATAAACTACTTATGACTGTATTACTGTTCTCTCATATAGTCTACACTTGTATCCGCTATTATTGTTCCTGTTGAAACTCTGAATCCAGATATTTTCTCTACAGACCACTACTAACTACATCAATGAAGGTGTTCAGTTACTGGCTCCCTCTGCTCTGGCAATGTTACTCATTGGTCTCGGTGTTGACCGACTCAGTTTCAGCGGATAACCGCAATATACAGTATCTTTGCTTTTGTTATTTAAATATTAAGAGCATGGAGGTCACTGCCTACTGTTCTGGTTACAAACTCCACTTCCTTCCAGTGTTTCCATCCCATGCCTGGCCAATGTCTGCGGCTGAAGCAGACGAGTCATAACTGTGGAAGATCCCTTTGATCATGAGTTGATTCCTGACACCATGCCCTGACAACTTCTACTTTGAAATACTCACCACTCCACAATGTATCTCACTGACTTATTCCATCTCCTGTTAGAACTTTGAGTTATAAAATACAGTCTTAATGAAGTTAATAATCTGCTGCTGACGCTCCTGGCTTCAAACCTGTTGAAGCAAATCTGATTCGAACTCACACCAACCTCCCATCCATCTGTCATTCATGTTCACGCAGATATATATTGCTATTTTTATGGGAATGCCTTTATTTTAACATTTTCAAACACTTTACCTCATCTGTCCATGAAAATTCTCTCGTTTTCTCTCTCTCTCAATTAAATAAAAGCCTGCCAGTTGTTCGTATTTAAAGTAGTTTCCTGCATGTGCGTTCCTTCTCAATCATTGAGTTTCGCATTCAACCACGCCAATCGCGAACGCGCACACACTCTCCCTCATTCTCTGATGAACACACACATACACGCAGATAGAGCAAACCTTCCCATTGTAGGCAGTCATGTGATGCAAGTATAGTTAGCATATGATCGTAAAGTTTGCAATGCTCTCCATACTGGGCAGATGCTGCAGTTTACTGAGGAACACACTAGCATGGTCTGCACAGCCCTCCATGCTGGGCTGTCATCTTGTCCCAGTTTATGTTGTTGGTGGTGTTCTGTCCAGCAGATTCAGAATTTGATGTAACAAACCATTTCAGCTGATCTGAAATGCCTCTATTCAATGTTCTCATTCTTGTAATTTTACTCTCGAAAATCTCACTTCTCCAGTCAGTCCCGCTGCTCTGTCTTTTTTCCCCATATTTCTACACCATCTTTTCAGTTAATTAACTGTCTGTTTCTGTCTTTAATGTGAATCTCTGTCCCTCTGTATCTGTCCCTGGCCTTGGGTTTTGGCTATGCTTTGTATCGAGTGCTTGCATTGTGAAGCTCAGAAACAATGAAATGGTGTGTGTCAGGCTGTTTTTCACTTCCCGGTATGTCCCACGTGATGGCCCATGAACAGGCGTGTTTCAGAAGTTATGCGACACATCCTTGTAACTTGGAGGGTACCTGTGTTTGCCAACTCAGGTGACCTTGCGCTCAGTAACACGGGGAAGCTCATTGAGTAAAGGACCAGGCATCTAAATTGTGTGACAATGCTGTCACATTTCATTTTTAAAAAAGTTATTTTCTCTTTTTTTAACAAGAGATCTTAATCCAAACTGTCTACTGTAAACGGCTCAAGTAAATAACTTTCAGGGTTTTTGGGTTTTAAATAAAGAGTAGTAACAATGGTCAGCTCGCACAGACCAGGCTTTCTAGTTTTTTCCTTATAGCTGTAAGTCATTAGGTGCTTGTGTCCCAGAAGGGTTGGAAATTTTAGTAAATTATCCCTAACTGCTATTCTCTCTGAAGCTTCACTTGATGCTGTTTCCTCCTGGATTGGAGAACTGTCTGTCTGAATGCTCCTTTTTATCATGGGGTGTGTTTAGGTGATGTTAGTATATTGGAATAGTTCATTTGTAGAAGGTTTTGTATCCTTGTTCTGTTAAGGTTTCCAATAGTGAAGTTATTCTAAAATCCTCTTTATTTTGTATGGATTTTCATTAGAGTGTTTAAATGTATTGTGTTTTAATTAATAGTGAGAGGTTTGGCGAGTAGCATCACATCTGGAAATTCTACTTCGCATCTGCCTTTAAAATAAGAAAATGTTGGCATCCAAGCTAATTTTTTGAAATAGTTTGAGGCAGTCTGGTTGGTCTAACTGTGGACTCTTGTCTGGTTCAAATCATTTGGGTTTGAATTACAATCCCTACAATACGCAAACAGGCCATTTGACCCAACAAGTCCACACCGACCCTCCGAGGAGTGAACTACCCAGAAACATTCCTCTGCACTATTATTACACATTTACCCCGACTAGGGCATCTAACCCACACATCCCTGAAAACTACAAACAATTTAGCATGGCCAATTCACCTGATATGCACATCTTTAGATTGTTGGAGTAAACCAGAGCATCCGGAATACTCTCATGCGGACACTGGAGAGTATGCAACGGAGATTATTGGGTTCAAAAGTCGTGTATGGTAGTTGTTCCGGATGTTGAATTCGGCTGGTTTAAAACGTGTTTTATGTCTCAAAATTCTTTCAGTCACTAAGAGTTAGTTGGGTGTGGAAGCAGTGAAGTTGGGGGCTTTACAAAAGGTAACAAAGGCAAAGCAGTAGGAATTGACAGACAAGCTGAAGTTGGGGTTGTGTTTGTCTGTGAGAAAATGAGAGATAATTACAGCTATAGCTCAGCAATTACATATGATGGAACCGCCATCAAAGTCTTTGGAAATGGCTGGAATTCAATTTCAAATGAGGCACCTTGAACATGAGAAGGAATTGAAACCATTTAAATTAAAATGAGAAGTAGAAATAAATGAAAAGGAAATGAAAGAGAAAGGGAGAGAGAAGAAAACCAGAGATTTTCAACTTCAAAAGTTAGTAATTAGAGAGGAAAGTTGACATAGAAGGTGGAGATGAAGGTCGATCGTAGGCTGGATGAGGAGGATAGTGAGTATGAGCAACCCTTTAGTAGCCAAAAGCCTGATGGGGTTCTGTTTAAATATGCCCAGGCATTATCTAAATTTCATGAGAAGGATGGGGAAGCATTTTTAATTTCATTTGAGAAAGTGGCTAAATAAATGCAGTGATCAGTGACCATGTGGATTTAGTAGATCCACACAGAGCTGGTAGGTATTTGCATCCCGATCAGTGGAGGTATCTGGCCAGTATGAGGAGGTGAAAAAAGCCATCTAAAGTGCATATGAGCTTGCGCCAAAAGCTGCAGACAGCGTTTCTGGAATCTAAAAAAAACCTCCCTCGTTAAACGCACATTGAGTTTGAAAGAATCAAACAAAGTAATTTTGAAAGGTGGGTATTAGTATTAAAAGCAAAGCAAAGCCATGGCACTCTTAGAGAGATTCTTATTTTGGAAAAGGTTAACAATTCACTTCCTGCCGTCGTGAGAACTCGTGTGCAAGAGCAGAGAGATGGCAAGATGAGAAGCTTAAATGTCTGATGATGATGATTGGGTTCAGAAATCAAAGTTTTGTTTCTGTGAGAGATTGTGGAGAATGTGGGAGATCTTCATAAAACATTTACCTGTAAGAGTAAGGTTTACTGGCCAAGGCCAGGAGTAACAGGTAAGGGTTTTCAGCATTAAGAGGTACAGATGTATGTAATTCTTTTATTCTGAGACATGAGGAGCTATGTCATTCAGAAGGACTGTTGGAGAGATGAGAAGTGCTCCATTATGTAACGTGTGATTGGAGTATCCAGTGCAAACATCAACAGATTTATTCCACAATAGGGAAGGAAGCCTTGAGCTTGGTGTTGGTGTTACAACATTTCAGCATTGAAATTGTGAATAACATACCTGAGACAATTCTTTATCACTGATCGTGACCCGATAAAACTTTTGAAGACATGCAGGTGAAAAAATGCCAGTCTGTTTCGATTGAGCTGATTATTGCTGCCATTCAATTTGAAATTATGCAGTTGACAGGGCGAGAAAACTAAGTTTTGACACATTCTGGAGACGTGGATGAAGAAAGACAAAGGCATTCTGTGGCATGAGTAAAATGACTCAAATCGAATCTCGTTGTGAACATTTACATGCTCAGAGTCAATATAATATATAAACATTGCAGTCATAGAATTACAGAGTAATAGAGATGTGCAACATGGAAGCAGACCCTTCAGTCCAACCCGTCCATGCCTCCAGATATCCCAACTCAATTTCGTCCCACCTGTCAGCACCCGGTCCTTATCCCTCCAAACACTTCCTATTCATATACCCATCCAAATGCCTCTTAAATGTTGCAATTGTATCAGCCTCCACCAAATCCTCTGGCAGCTCATTCCATACACGTACCACCCTCTGCGTGAAAAAGATTGCCCCTTAGATATCTTTCCCCTCTCACCCTAAACCTATGCCCTCTAGTTCTGGACTCCCCAACCCCAGGGAAAGACTTTGCCTATTTATCCTATCCATTCCCCTCATAATTGAGTGAACATTTATAAGATCACCCCTCAGCCTCCGACGCTCCAGGGAAATTAGCTCCAGCCTGTTCAGCCTCTCCCTATAGCTAAAATCCTCTAGTCCTGGCAACATCCTTGTAAATCTTTTATAAGCCTTTTCAAGTTTCACAACATCTTTTCGATAGGAAGGAGACCAGAATTGCATGCAATATTCCAACAGTGGCCTAATTATGTCCTGTCCAGCCGCAACATGACATCCCAACTCCTGTACTCAATACTATGACCAATAAGGGAAAGCATACCAAACACCTTCTTCACTATCCATTCTACCTGCTACAAAAAGAGGAAGATTAGGAGATCTAAAATGAATCCATCTTTGTATATTGATAGATCATTTTATTAAAAGTGGAGTTGTGAGGATACTATCACTATAAAAAGGTTATTTTCTCTTGTTTTTTTTAAGGGAGGTTTTAAAGGCAGAGGTGCGGAACTGCTGTCTGAAAAACAGTTTAAGTAAATAACTGAGGCGGCCTTTAGGTTTTATTAAAACGGTTATAACAAATGAAGGGCAGTGGCCAGCTCTCCCAGACCAGGGTTTCTCGTTTTGTTTTGGCTGCAGCATTCAGAAGCTGTTGGAGATCCCAGCAGGATTCGAAGTTTCAATACATGATCCCTAGCTGCTTTTCTCTCTGAGATGGTTGTTGGTGTTGATTTTTCCTAGATCAAAAACTGCATGTAAGAATCTGTATTTGAATTGATCTTTGTGCCAAGCAGTGTATACCAAGAAGGTACGGTATCTATTGTTTGTGTAAGTGTACCAACGCATAAGCTCTCCCAAAATTTTCTTTGATTGTGTTTTAACTAAAGCATTTGAATAGATTATATTTGGCTTAATGTTGAGTGCTTTGACCAGTCACAACATATCTGGAAAACGCACTTCACATTTCTCTTTAAAATAAGGAATGTTTTGGGTCTAAGTGGCCTTCTTAAAATATTTTGCGGGGATCTGGTCTGGTCCACAATATTTGTAGCTGAGGGGTTTCTGACTGATTCCTGTTGTTGAAACGTTAGTGGAGTTGCTGGGGATGGTTTGCTGGGGCTTGTGCTCTGAGCTGCCTCAGACATTCAGGGAGACCGGAGGATTTGGTGACCCAACTTTGGATGGAGCATGGGGACTATGGTAACAGCATCTGGGTGTGTAACATGAACACCAAATGGAGCAGAGGCTGCAGACAGGGGAAGCTCTGAAACCACGGAGTGAGTGTGTGTAGGGAAAGGGATCTGCTGTATCCACCCCGGGTTTTCCAGGAACAGCTTCCCAAGTTACACTTAACCCAGGAGCAGAGTATGAGGGGATCTGGACTGAACAAGGAGCTAGTCACAGAGTGGTGTCACCTTCTTCAACACGATCTTCAGCTTCACGCCAGGGGGAGGACGGTGCTGCCGGTGGCTATTAAGGTCACAGTTTCAATCAGCTTCTGTGATCCAAATCTTTCCAGGCCGGAGTCGGTGACAGCTCCATAATCTCCCAGTATCTCAACATCAATGTCACCATTCAGTGATGGAGGATGTATATGGTGGATGAGGTCAATATATTGCTTCTCCCTCAGCGGGAAGCTGCCAGGTGTATCCTTATTTTCCCAGTATAGTGGGATTCCTGAAGGTGTACATGGAATCTGCAGAGTAGCCAATAAATGGGGAGATAGAGGAACTGAAGGAGCTCTCACTCGATTAATGTTACAGTGTGTCCATGCACAATACATTATGTTGGTGAATACCCCTGTCATGAAAGCAGCCACAGTTCCTTCATTCAGAAGCAGGCAGCCATTCCCATCTTCTACGGGTCTCCTTGTAGAAAGGAATGAATATATCTTGGATAAAGGCCGTCCCCTTGATACACGTTTCAAAACACCATCCCTACCACCAACCAACCACAACAAAATATTCTATGTGAACGGAGAGCAATGTGGTCACTTGGAATGTCAAGGAGCAGATAATCAGGGATGGAGCAAATCTCCCATGTCTGAACGGGTCTGAGTGAAGCCCCCAGTACACAGTATCATTAAACCCTGTAATCCCTCTCCATTTCAGTAACATACTGCCTTCCATTATTCCTGTAAATGAAATTACGTTATATTATGTTGTATTGCTCCTTCCAAATTATTATCCATTGCCTTGAACTTTCTGTATCTATTTGCAGACACTCCACCCTCTCTTGATAATTTAATCTCTTGCTTATCCAAGCGACATCACCAAACTCAGTATCTGGATATCTGTTCCAACCTCCTGATCATTGATGTAGATTGTAAATAGTTGAGGTCCCCGCACTGGTCACTGTGTGACTCCACTGGTGACGTTCTGACAAACTGATTAAGACTGACTTATCCAGAGAGCCTGCTTTCTGTTTGATAGACAGTCCTCCCTCTATACTGTGTAACACGGTCGAAAGGCTGAGTGTGGACGAGGAGCATCAGTCAGGAATCCAACCCCTCGAACCAGCTCCGCCATTGAATACAATCATGCTTGATGTTATCGCGGCCTCTGTTCCACTTTCCTGCTATCTCTCCATCCTAAGACACCTTATTTGAAGGAATCAGTTGAGGGAACTATCTCTGAGCTCCTTCCAACATAACAATACACTTTCTTCATTGAGTAGAAAAATTCTTTACACACTACTCCAATGTGATCTCACTAAGATCCTGTACAGAGGCAGCAGAAACATTACCAGGGTGCTGAAAGGTTCCGATCCAGTTTAGAGCAGTCTCAGCTCTCTAGGGGAATACACAGCATTGTTTAAAATCATTGTCCTTTTCTACTCTACATGCATAACTCTAGAGAAAATCTCACAATAATGCTTGCGAAGAGCATGAATAACGTGGCGAGATGACCTCTAACATTAATTTTAATTAGAATATGACCATGGGGGAGTAGAGGGAGGGGGATCCAGAGTACTGGAGAACGATTAATACAATTCCACTTCACAGTAATCATGATTTGGAGATGCTGGTGTTGACTGGGGTGTCCACAGTTAAAAATCACACAACGACAGGTTATAGTCCAACAGGTTTAATTGGAAGCACATTAGCTTTCAGAGAACCGTACCTTCTTCAGGTGATTGTGGGGGACAAAATTGTAAGGCACAGCATTTATAGCAAAAAATTACAGTATGATGTAACTGAAACTACACATTGAAAATTACCTTGATTGTCTGTTCAGTCTTTCATCTGTTCGAATACCATGATAGTTTAGCTTCTTCCGTGTGTAAATCAAAAAAAACTTTTTTTAAAGTTGCATTCTCAGGTTAACTGCAACAATTGGGTTAGTTACACAATATGTCGAAGGCGTTAGCGCTCTGTGTTCTCTGTCCATGCCATGATTTTAGATCGATTCTAACCTAAAAAGTCAGATAACAGAGTTTTACTGTTTTTGAGCAAAGTACAATGTAACTCTGCAAGTAAAAATTCACCCCACAAAATGTATGTGCGCATGTGGGTCTTTGTGTCTGTCTGTGAGTATGTTTGTCTGGTTTGGGGGTTGTAAGTGTGAGAGAGAGTGTACGTGTGTGTAGTGATTGCAGAGTGTCTTAATTCTGTGAAGGGTTCATGTGTGAGTGTGGTAGTGTGTATGTGTCTGGGGTGGGGGTTTGCGAGTGTCTGTGAGAGAGAGGGTATATGTGCCTGCATGAGTGTAGAGTGGTCTAAGTCTCTGAGAGGATGCATGTGTGCGTATGGGAGTGTGTGTGTCTGTAAGGGTGTGCGCGAGTGTCTGTGTGCGTGTCTGTGTATATGTGTGTCCGTGTGTATGTGTGTATATAGGAGTGACTCTGTGTGTGTGTGTGTGTGTGTGTGTGTGTGTGTGTGTAAGTGTGTCTGTGTGTGTATATAGTGCATTGGTGGTCACCTGTAGTATGACATGAACACAAGGGCACGGTTGAGGCCCTCCCTATGGGTACCGAACTTAGCTATCAGTCCCTGCTTGGCCACTTTTCGCTGTTGCCTGTCCTGAAGTCTGCCTTGGAGGATGATCACCCGAAGGTCCGAGGTCGAATGTCCTGTACCGCAGAAGTATCCCCAACTGGGAGGCAACACTTCTGTCTGTTGATTGTTGTGTGGTGCCCATTCATCTGTTGCCATAGCCTTTGCTCGGTTTCCCCAATGCATCATGCCTCCGGGCGCCCTTGCCTGCAACGTATAAGATAGACAATGTTGGCTGAGTCACATGAGTACCTGCCACGTACATGGTGGGAGGTGTCCTCACATATAATGGTAATACCCATGTCCACATTCTGACACGTCTTGCAGCGCCTATCGTGACAGGGTTGTATGGAGCTGTCCTGAAAGCTGGGCAGCTTGCTATAAACATATAATCTGTTTGAGGTTTGGTGGTTGTTTAAAGGCAAGCAGTGGAGGTGTGGGGAAGGTATTGGCGAGGTGCTCATCCCCCTTGATAATGTGTTGCAGGTCACGAAGAACATGGCATAATTTTTCAGCTCCTGGGAGGTACTGAACAACGAGGTTGTCCCAGCAAGGTACCGTAATAACTTCCTTAGGAGATAGACACGTGCTCCCTATAACAAAGTGACAAAAACTGAACACAATACTCCAAGTGCGGCCTTACCAAAGTCCTGTATAACTGCAACATAAATTCCCAACTTCCATACTCAATGTCCGGCCTGATGAAGGTCAGTGTGCCAGATGCCTTCTTCACTGCCCTGTCTACATGTGACTCCACTCTCAGAGAACCGTGCACCTGCATACCAAAGTCTCTCTGCCCACTACACCCCTTAAGGCCCTCCCATTCGCCGTGCAACTCCTACCTTGAGTTGAGATTCTAAAATGGAAGACATCACGCATCTATATTAAATTCCATTTGCCATTTCTCGGCCCACTTCCCCACCTGATTAAGGTCCTGCTGCAATTTCTGATAAACTTCCTCACTGATCATGCTCCCACTTATTTTAGTGTCATCTGTAAACTTACAAATCATACCTTGTATATTCTCAACCAACTCATAGATAACAAAGAGCAATGCACCCAGCCTCCAGTCTGACAAACATCCTTCCACTAAACCCTCTGCTTCCTACCATCAAGCCAACTGTTCATCCAATTGGTCAGTTCCACAACATTCCACGTGATGTAACTCTCCAGAGCAGCCTGCCATGTGGAACCTTATCAAAGGCCTTACTGATATCCATAGAGACTATGGTTACCGCTCGGCCCTCATCAACCTGCTTGGTCACTTCATCAGCGAACTCGAACAAATTTGGGAAGCATGATCTCCCACTCACAAGTCTATGCTGACTGCTCCGAATCAAACCCTGTGTAAGTAATGGGTGCAGTCAATGGTATGCTGTCCTTCATTGTAAGATGATTCAAGTACATAAGTAATGCCATCTTCCTGCTGTTGTAGGGCCTTGCTGAGACTGTGGTTGGGACACTCCCTACGGATTTGATCTCCTTTGTAAGGAATGATCTCCTTACCACAGACATGCGTGATGGTATCACGAGGATAGAGTGAAGAAGCTGAGTGTTTAATCAGTAGAGCTGTGAGAGAAGAAGAAATGGTGACGCTGAAACACGAGGAGTGGCAGTGATCACTTATTTCCAAAAGAGATATTGACAGGGAGAGACATTCCAGACTTTACCCAGGATTGATTGGTTTGATTTATTGTCATGTGTACCTCAGTACAGGAAAACGCTTTAGTTATGAGCAGTGGAGGAAGATCATAGTAAACATGGCCAGGCAGGTCATAGGGTGGAAATATGCTTGTACAGAGTAAGGCATAACGGTTACATTGAACAGCACGTGCACTAGACAAGATCAACATGAACACGATCAGCATTATTTGAACTTAGAGAGTCCATTTATCAGTCTAACGTGACTTTCCTAATAGTTTATATGCCTAAATTAACTCTCCCCACGTTATTGTGCAGTCGGCGTGTAAACCCGTACTGAACGTCAGGTTGTTCACAATCCCCAACAGCAGCCACAATACTTGCCATCTGAAACAGGTAGCCATTCCCATCCACTTCCACCCTACACAGAGAACACCAGGCTGGCTTCTCGGAGATGGAAGGTGCCTTCTTGTGACTTCACACAAGACATATGGCTTTCCTCCTCACCACTAGAAAACGCCGTTAAAGTCCCACGTGTGTATCATGACAGACGGAGCTAAGAGGAACAACGTGGAGCAGTCTGTCTGTGCAGCCTCTGCTCCACTTGTTCACCATGTTAGAGCATCAGTTAGGAGACAGCGAGGCTTGTTGATGCTGAAGATCAGAGTAGATCGTAGTTTGGTGGAAAAGCACAGCAGGAGAATCGACGTTTCGGGCATAAGCCATTCATCAGGAATCAGCATCAATTAGCTCATTCTGTCCCTGTGTAAG
Source organism: Hemiscyllium ocellatum (assembly GCF_020745735.1). Classification (NCBI taxonomy): domain Eukaryota; kingdom Metazoa; phylum Chordata; class Chondrichthyes; order Orectolobiformes; family Hemiscylliidae; genus Hemiscyllium; species Hemiscyllium ocellatum. Next base: position 327,821 of record NW_026869115.1, on the reverse strand, counting down.
TGCATTGAGGTGGGAATGGCCTCCTACTGTTCCTGTGTAAGTCACTCAAGGGACTGACTGGCTTCTTCCTCGTCCGATTGGACAGAGCCAAGGGCCTGATTGGGTTACCCCTGGTTCCTGTATGACAGCTCGATGTGCTGACTGGTGTGATGATGCTGTTATTTTGTTCTGGTTTCTTTTACGAGAGAGATTGAATGACCGTTACCAAGCTGGCTAGTTAAGACCACTTGAGTGAACAACTAGTGAGGCCTTAGGTTTATTTTAATGCAGATGGAATGGGTATGGTCAGCTCTCACAGATTAGGATTTCTGCGTTTTGGTTTCTCAGTACCATCAGAAATTATTGGGGTCTCCACCGAGTTGAAAACTTTAGTGAATGTCTCCTGGCAGCTACTCTCTATGAATTTTCTCTTGGTGCTGTTTTTAAATCCTGAATTGGAGAAATATTTGTGTCATTCAGTGTCTGAATTTTCCTTTTTTCCAAGGGCTGTGTTCATGTGATTTCCAGTATAAGAACAGTTCATTAGTATTAGTTCCTAGATCTATTATTCTGTTAACTCGTCCAATATAATTACGTTATTCTAAATTCTTCTTTCTTTGGTTTTATTTCATCTATCGTGTTTAAGTAAATGGTGTTATGCTTCACACCGAGTTGTTTGACCACTCACATTGCATCTGGAACAGACACTTCACATTTTCTTTAAAATAAAAAACATTAGAGTCTAGGCTACCGTCTTCAAATATTGTCGAGGGGCTCTGGTGTGGCCCATCACACTAGAATCCTTCTCTTCCTGAGTAATATGTTGGAGGCACTGAATGGGCTGTCCCTGTTCTTCTCCAATAGTGTCAATGGGCTGAACGACTTCCTCATATTCCTGTGAAACTAGTGTGAGGTGTGGAATGATCTCTTATTTACTGTGGCAATGTGCAGTGTCAGACAGTCCTTTATATGAATGTTATGGACTCTTTAAAGGCACAAGCCTCAATGGAGTCCATGTCTTGCTGCACATGGACACAGTCCAGTTCAGGAGCTGACGGGGGCATCAAATTATTCTGAACATTGTGGAATCCTCAGTGACCATCCCCACTTCGGATCTTATGGTGGGGAGGGTGGGGGCGGGGAGACATTGATGAAGCAGCTGAAGATGTTTGTGAAGAGGAAGCCACCCTGAGGATCTCCCACAGAGGTGACCCAGGACTGAGATGATGAACATCTTCCTTTGTGCCATGTTTGACTCCAAACACTGGAGAGTTTTCTCTGATTCCCATTAAGTTCAGATTTGTTAAGCTCCTTGATGTCAACAGAAGCCTTGATATCAGGACCAGTCATTTTTACCTGACCCCTTGTGTCAACCCCTTTTGTTCGTATCAATAGACCATGGTATAGGAGCAGCAAGGGTTTCCTTCAAACAGGTGGCATTGAATGTCAGGATTTCTCTTCTCAAGAGTGTTCGGGAGCCAGATGACTGAAAGTATTTGAAGAGGAGGTAGATGGATATTGACCTGTCCGAGAGGTGAGGGCTATGAGGAATTGGGTATGAAAGAGGATTTCAGACCAAGAGCACATCAGTCATGATCTTAGTGAAGGGAAAGGCAGGTTTGAGGAGTGAATGACCTGCCCCTGTTTCTGATGTTCTCACATTCTGTTATTGGAAAGTTAGTGGGTGTTATTTTCATGGATGTTCTGTTATTGAATGTTGCCATCAGGGAGACAAGAGGATTTTGTGAGCCATCCCTGGGTGAGGTATGGGGGCTGTATTCATAGTGAATTTGGGTCTACAACATGACCAACAAATGGAGCACAAGTTTCAGAGAGGGGAAGCTCAGTAAAGAGAGATGAGGGGCCTCTTTCATACCTATCATGGGTTTTACAATTACATTTCTCAAATAACTTCAAAGTGTGTGGGACAGTCTTGAAGGGCCGAATGATCTCCTCTGTTTCTGTGCACCAGGTTATAGAGGTAAGTAGCCTCTAAATGCTCCTGCCTAACAGGTTTAATGGGCTGAATGGAACACAGGAACACGGGATTGAGGGACAGGAGTGAATCATTAGACACTTTGAGCCTTCTCCACCAGGCACTAAGATTGTGGCTGATCAGGTTGGGGTCTCAGCCCCACTTTCCTGTCTGTGTCCCATTATCCATGACACAGTTCTCTGTCAATTATTTCACTAACGCAGCTTTCAATCAATGTGAACATAGAGGCATGATAAACTTGCAGTGAAGAGGATTCGGATTTGAACGGTACTTCCAGAATTTTTCGACATCCCTCTTATAGAATCAGTGTCATGCAGAATGGAAACAGACCCGTTAGTCCAATCTGTTCACTCCGATCAGATATCAAATCTGATTTAGTCTCATTTGCCAGCATTTGGCCAATATCCCTCGTTTTTCAGATACCTTTTAAATGTGCGATTGTAACCGCCTTCACCACTTACTCTGACAGCACTTTCTGTACACACACCACTCTCTGTGTGAAACATTTATCTTCAGGTCCCTTCCAAATTATTCGTCCTCTCCCCTCCAACCTATGCTCTCCTGATCTGGGATCCTGGGGAGCAGAACATGGCTGTTCAGAATAACACTCCAGGGGGAAACACCTCAAACTAATCAACCCCTCCCTAAAGCTCAAACCTCCAGTCCTGGGACATCCGTGTAAATCTTTTCTGCAGAAAACCGAGTTGTACGCAGTATTCTTAAAGTGGCCTCACCAACATCCTGTACAGATACGACATGCCACCACAACTCCTACATTCAATGCTCTGACTGATTAAGGCAAATGTGTAAAATGTGTTCTGTACCGCACTGTCTGCATTCGACTCCACTTTCAAGGAACAATGTACCTGCAGCCCTATGTCCATTTGTTTCACAACACTCACCAGGCCCTTACCATTAAGTGTATCATTTCTGCTCTGATTTGCCTTCCCAAAATGCGTAACCTCGTATTTATCTAAATTAAACTTTATCTGTCACTCCTTGACCCTTTGTCCCATCTATTTGTGGTCTCGTTGTACTCTGAGATAATCTACTACACCACCTTTCTGATGTCGTCTGTAAACTTACTAACTATGGCTCCAATATCCACATCTAAATCCTTGACATAAATGATGAAATGCAGTGAACTCAGTCTTGATTCTTACAGCACACTGCTGCTCACAAACCTCCAGTCTGAAAAATATCCCTCTTCCTTCAAGCCAATTGTGATGAGCTTCTTCTGTATCCCATGTGACCGAACCTTACTAATCTGCCGACCAATCGGAATGTTATGAACACCTTGCTGAGGTCCATATTGACAATATCTACCAAACTGCCTTCATCAATCTTCTTTGTCACCTCTTCATAAAACGCAATCAAATTAATGAGACATGATTTCCCATGCAGAAAGCCATGTTGTCTATCCCGATCAGCCCTTACCTTCCCAAATGTATGTAAATGCTATCCCCCAGAATCCCCTCCAACAACTTACCCATCACTGACATCAGGCTCACCGGTCTATAGTTCCCTGGCTTTTTGGGTCACTGTTTCCTTTTCTAGTCCCACTCCTCCACTGCTCACAACAAATGTTAAATGTAACCAGGTCGGTGATATGGCCGATGATTTTGGTCTCAGACTGGGTCAGGGTCAATTTAGGAACAAGTCAGGCTAGTTTCTTTAATCTGCTCAAATAGCACGTTTATGATCCAGAGCAATGTTACTCCAACTATGATGGAATGATGAATGGCAAACTGGATATTGCAAATAAAGACTCGATATTTCCCATTCGAAACACACACACACACACACACACACACACACACACACACACACACACACACACACACACACACACACACACACACACACACACACACACACACACACACACACACACACACACACACACACACACACACACAATAAACAAAATGTCTGCAATTTCACGTTGAAAGAACCTTGTCCAGGTATTATTGGAAACCATGACAAAAGGAAAAATTGACAGATTGTCCAAAATGTGATTCTGCTTCTGAAGATATTCTACTCACACAGCTGCTAGCAATGGGACTTTATCCTGGGAGAGTTGGATTTGGCTGAATTTCCTTTGCATTAGGCAGTCAGTAGGTTCCAGGTTAGCACAGTGGCTCAGTAGTTCGCACTGTTCCATCACAGCATCAGGGACATGAGTTCAATTCCAGCCTCCGGCGACTATCTGCGTGGAGTTTGCATCTTATCCCCTTTTCTGCGTGAGCTTCTGATGGGTGCTCCCGTTTCCTCCCATAGCCCAAAGCTGTATAATTCAAGTGGATTGGTCAAATAGTCCATAGTGTTCAGCGATTTCTACGTTAGGTGCACTAGTCAGTGGTAACTGTAAGGGCATGGGAAGGTTACTCTTTGGAGGATTAGTATGGACTTGTTGGGCCGAAGGGCTTGTTTCCACACTGCAGGGATTCTATAAAAATAAGAATGGTAACAATAACAGTCGAGTTTTGTTTTAGCTCGCACATGTTATTGTGATGAGGAATAATGAAGGAGAGAGAGTGCAATAGGCCGTTTCGTCTCGGGCAGATGACATTTTCTCCCTCTCTGAGTTGAATCACACAATAATGTCATTCTCTCCCAAACTGGACCATGTGAGGTCTCCTTGTACATTGTCCAAACTATGTCTCCATCACATTCCCTGTTCCATGTCGGTGCATCATTGCTGCTGTCATACACAGAGCCATACCCTGAGCAGAAAATGGTCTCGGACGATTTGAAGATATGTTTGTATGTCCCTGCGTCATTAAAAAAATAAAATGTTTAATGTATTCAGAATACATAGAACATAGAACATAGAACAGTCCAGCACAGAACAGGCCCTTCAGCCCACCATGTTGTGCCGACCATTGATCCTCATGTATGCACCCTTAATTTCTGTGACCATATGCATATCCAGCAGTCTCTTAAATGTCCCCAATGACCTCGCTTCCACAACTGCTGCTGGCAACGCATTCCATGCTCTCACAACTCTCTGGGTAAAGAACCCACCTCTGAAATCCCCTCTATACGTTCCTCCAACCAGCTTACAATTATGACCCCTCGTGTTAGCCATTTCTGCCCTGGGAAATAGTCTCTGGCCATCAACTCTATCTATGCCTCTCATAATCTTGAATACCTCAATTAGGCCCCCTCTCCTCCTCCTTTTCTCCAATGAAAAAAAGTCCGAACTCAGTCAACCTCTCATCATAAGATAAGCCCTCCAGTCCAGGCAGCATCCTGGTAAACCTCCTCTGAACACTCTCCAAAGCATCCGCGTCTTTCCTATAATAGGTGACCAGAACTGGACGCAGTATTCCAAGTGCATTCGAACCAAAGTTTTATGGAGCTGCAACAAGATCTCACGACTCTTAAACTCAATCCCCTGTTAATGAAAGCCAAAACACTAAATGCTTTCTGAACAACCCTGTCCACTTGGGTGGTCATTTTAAGAGATCTATGTACCTGCACACAAATATCTCTCTGTTCCTTCACACTGCCAAGAATCTATCCTTAATCCTGTACTCAGCTTTCAAATTTGACCTTCCAAAATGCATCACTTCACATTTATCCAGGTTGAACTCCATCTGCCACCTCTCAGCCCATCTCTGCATCCTGTCAATGTCCCGCTGCAGCCTACAACAGCCCTCTATACTGTCAACAACACCTCCAACCTTCGTGTCATCTGCAAACTTGCTGACCCATCCTTCAATGCCCTCATCCAAGTCATTAATAAAAATTACAAAGAGTAGAGGCACAAGGACAGAGCCCTGTGGAACACTGCTCACCGTGACTTCCAGGCAGAATATTTTCCTTCCACTACCACTCGCTGTCTTCTGCTGGACAGCCAATTCTGTATCCAAACAGCTAACACAGATACCTGTGTTAAAATGAATGTTTTAACAAATACAGAAATTGCTGGAACATCTCGGCAGGTCTGTCAGCATCCAGATGCCTTTTACATGATGTAGTTGTACCAGCCTCCACCACTTCCTCTGGCAGCTCATTCCATACGCACTCCAACCTCTGTGTGAAAAGGTGCCCCTTAGGCCTCTACAAAATCTTTCCCCTCTCACTTTTCACCAATGTCCTCTAGTTTTGGATGCCCCTAACCTGGGGAAAAACCTTGACTACAAACCCTATCCATGACCGTTCTGATTTTATAAACCTTTACTGCTGCAAAATGTGACTTCAATCAACACGAATGGCTGTACTTTCAATAATCCCGGGTCGAAATGTTGAAATTCAACACTGACACCTGTTCTTTCTCCATCAAGTCACAATTCTAAAACCAGTTTAATCAGTTTGTTCAGATATATTAGGAGACACTTCTGTGGGATTTACACCTAGACCTTTGTGCCCGGAGGTAGGGACACGAGCACCACTCGGCAATACCCATAAAGCTGTAACATTATTCTCCTGTGTGTTTGTTCATCAGCCTGTTCTGACATGCTGTGACATACCTCTGCAACAGGCAGGACATGAATCCACACCTTCTCATCCAGAGCTAGGAACACTACCAAACAATTTCAGGAATTGGAATCAAACCCAGAGCCATGGCTCAGAGACAGGTACACTACCCAGTACACTACTATACCCAGATTTTGGGTCACATTTTAAGGGGCAGCGTTCAGCTCGGTGTGGATTTATTATAATCAGGTTACCATTACTGAGCTACACAAAACATTTTGTTTTGTTAAACAAGTGCAAGATCGAAATTAACTATGAACATCTTTAATCGCTATTATCTGTAGTCTGCAATATTAGGGAAAGGAATCCTGCAGACACACTCTGCCCAATGAAGGGTCTCAAATAGATATTTATTACTGAACACCAGACACGGAGAAAGACCACAATTTCTGGTCCCAAAACACCAATCAGTATAACCCAACTCTCACGTGTGTCTGCCCTCTGCCTAAAACCATGAAATGATACCAGGCCGCTGATTACTGTCCAGCCTCTCCTCCCCACTGACTGTGTCTGCAATCCGTCCCTCCTCCCTCTAACCACACAAGGCAACCCAAGGTCAGGGTCTTTGTGAAAATCAAGGCCGGAGTGTGCAGGCCTCCTGGAGAGGGGTGGGCATTTTAAAATTAAACGGGGAAGGTGAGGAGGTGGTAATATCACTCACTGGCCGAGGCGTGGCAGATGGAGTTTAGTTTGGATTAATGCGAGGTATTGGATTTGGTAAATCCAACAAGAGCAGGACCTGGACAATTAAACGTAGGGCCTTTGGCAGTGTTGTAGGTCCGAGACCAAGGCCGTCAGGTAGTATTCTTAAAAATGTGCTTCTCATATATATATATATAATGTGATTAAGAAGGTGTTTAGCACACTTTCCTAATTGGTCAGACCTTTGAGTATCGGAATTGGGATGTCATGTGGAGGTTGTACAGGACATTGGTGAGACCTCTCCCGGAATACTGTGTCCAGTCTGGACATCCTGCCCGCTATTTCCATAGGCACACCACCCTCTGGGTGAAAAAGCTGCCCTTAGGTCACTTTTAAATGTTTCCCCTCTTACAACTATGTCCTCTAGTTTTGGTCTCCACTTCCCTTATAAAATACATTGACTGTTCACTTTGATATTATTGACCTTGATATTATTAAGCTGGAGAGGTTCAGAAGAGTTTAACCTGGATGTTGCTGGAAATGGAGGGATTGAGCTATAAGGAGAGGCTGAATAGGCTGGGACATTTTTCACTGGAGAGTATGAGACGGAGGGGTAACTTTGCAGAGGTTTATAAAATAGTGAGGGGTACAGATAAGCTGAAGGGCTGATGTCTTTTCCCTAGAGTTGGGGATTCAAAACTGAGGGATATTTTAAGGTGCGAGGAAAAAAAGATTTACAAAAGTCAGGAAAGGTAATTATTTTAGACAGAAGTTGGCTTGTGTGTGGAATGAACTTGCAGAGCAAGTGGTGAAAACAGGGACAACGTTTAAAGGACGTTTAGATCAGTACATGGATAAGACATCAGTTTGGATGGTGCTGTGAGCAGCTGCCCTCTCCCTCCCCTCTCTGAGTGAATCCCTGTTGGTTTTCACCCTCTACCAATGCCTGTGCAGTGGCGTGGGGAGGCCAGCAGAGGGAGGCATTGCATCACTTTAAGCACCACAGAAACAGCCAGACCTGTCCCACACAGAGACACACAGATACACACACAGCATAGATCCCATCTGGTAATTTAAACTAATGATAAAAATGCTCAATTCGCCTCATAAACTGTTGAAATATGAGTGACAGAGAACTCCCAAATTCCACTGTTTAAATAAAAACAACAATGTAGTTTTTAACACTGAAAGTGAACTGAAAGATCCTCTATCTCTTAACTGCTTATAACCCGACTCCAGCTCTATAGTAATATACTGTTTCTGGGTCTGCCATCCTCTCATATCACAGGTACTTGTAAGCTCCCAGTTCAGAGCAGCATTCACCCTCGCTTAAAGGTACAGTACACACTTTCACCTTCATCCCATTATACCCTGGTGAATATAGATAAGTGGAACTATCCAGATTTCTCTTGCTCTGTGATTTGTCAATATTTCATCTACTCTGTCTCGTATATGTCAGGATTTTTGTTGCTCCATTGACAGTATGTCATTATTCGACTCTGTCCGTGGGAATATATCAGTATTTCACTTGCTCACACTCCTGTGTGTGGGGCAGGATTTCAGTTGTTTCATAGGGACTGTGACACTATGACAATCTTAATGTTTGTAAATGGTACCAAACCTGCAAGAATTGTAAAGTCTATGGAGGACAGTGTGGAACTCTAACAGGACAGTGACACGCTGGTAGACGGGATCAATGCAGAGCAGTGTGAGGTGATGCACTTTGGTATGAAAGATAAAGAAAGACAGTTTAAAACAGGCTGTGCCGTTATAAAGGGGCTGCAGGAACAGAGAGCGCTGGGTGTATATGAGCACAGATTGTTGAAGATGTCAGGACAAGTGGGAAGAGGAGTAACTCTCACAGATTAGTTTCAGTATCTGAGCTGTTTACAGGGGGCGGTGTAGGAGGGAGTCTCCGTGCTCCCGTTCTAGGAGGTGGTGGTGACGATGTGATGTGAGCCCACCCTCCTGCCCCCAGAGACCGTGGGGATTCCATTTGTACCAACTCGACACAGAAGGGAGATGGCATCAGGGCCACGGCTTCTAAGTTGTGCCGGGGGGAAACGGAGCTGCCAGTGGGTTTAAAGTGAGAATTGCCCCTCACTGAACATTGCTCCTTACTCGGTCGGTGGGACGTGGATGTTTCAGAATCTCCACACGAGGCTTCCAGGGTCGTACCAGGGCCCTCCCCACATGGCGGGGGAGAGGGGGCGAGGGAATGGATATTGGGCACTCCACCACCGGCTTGGCCCTTTCTGTCCTACTCCAGGCTGTATCTCCTGGAATGGAGGAAAGGGAGGGAGTGAGGGTGGGAGTGGGTGGCCCTGCTGTTAGTGCCGTTGTAGGTGGGGGACATGAGGAGGGGTTCGGATGGAGTCAGTCCACAGTGTTGTATCCATGAAGTGTTATTAGTGTGAGGGGTAAAGTGGAGGGAGGGAGTGAGAGAGAGGGAGACAGAGGGAGACAGAGAGAGAGAGTGCGGCGGGAGGGAGGGGGGTGGGGAATGTGCTATAACAGATACACAGTGAGTGTGAGGGAACAGAGAGAATATGGTCTCCCTTATCCTGACAGAGCGGGAAGGTTATTGATGCTTGTCCTGTATTGCTGGACATTTCTTCAGCCCGCAGTTACTGCACTGAGCTGGGTGGGGAGCTCAGACCATGTTCAGTGGGTCTGGTGGTGTGGCCCCCTCTGGGACGTGAATGGTCCCACTCTGTACTAGCCCATCCACCAGGACCGCCGTGCCCCTGTCGAAAAACCGTGGTGTAATTGCCCCTTATCTGCCATGCTGAGGGTAAACTGTGCAGGGCAGCTCCAAACTGAGAAAGCACAACCGTGTGCCCATTGGCCTTTTAAAGATGGCACCAGTGCCAGGGATCACAGAATATCCAGGTGTATCAGGGCGATGGTGAGTACCTCCAGTCATGACGGGTGGGAGAATCGGGCTGGCATTGAATGAGAGGGACACCATGGGGTGGGGTGGGTAGTTAATGAGGTGAGTTCAATACGATAACACCAGGAAATTGGCACAGCCTCGTGCGGATGATCCCTCCGTTACACGCAATGCACTGAGAGAAATTATTGTCAGAATCTGCCCAATAAGCATTGGACTCTGTTGAAGACAGTCCCATTTACAAAGCTATAGAACAAATATGCATCCAAAACTCTCCATCATCTGACCTCACACCAATATCCCTTTTTCCCATCTTTCCTGGGAAGACTGGCTCATGTTAACGGATGCTATCGAAGTGTCTGCATTTCAGCATTCTGAAACCTGGGAACACATCCTTCCATGACACTGTCTCTGAGTCTCCCCCTCTCTGTCAAAACCCCAACCCCTCCTATATTGTGATATTTAAAATGATTCCCCCGCCATCGCTCTCAGACAGTGATGTTCACACCCACAGCACCCCCTTGTCATGGCACAATGGAGATATGGAGCTGTAAATGGGTGGGAGCTGTAAGTCCTGTCACTTCCAGTATGGGCTGCAAGTTTCCCCACACTGGGCAGGGATCTAACACAGTGTACTGAGCAATGCACTGGGGTGGGGTACACAGTCCTACATGCTGGGAGGGTAACTGCTCCTGGGTTACAGATCAATGCACTGGGGTGGTGTACACAGTCCTACATGCTGGGACGGTAACTGCTCCTGGGTTACAGATCAATGCACTGGGATGGTGTACACAGTCCTACATGCTGGGAGGGTAACTGCTCCTGGGTTACAGATCAATGCACTGGGGTGGGGTACCCAGTCCTACATGCTGGGAGAGTAACTGCTCCTGGTATACAGATTAATTCATGGGAGATCACTGCACAGGTCGCTGTGCTGGTCAGACTGTCTGGTTGAGGTTTATAGATAATGCAATGATGTGGGATGTGCTGGATGGATATTTGTTCCAGGTTCACGCATTACTGCCCTGCTGTGGTCTGCACAACTCCCCGTGCTGGACAGATATGTAGCCTGTGCACGGTACATCATGGTGGTGGGGTGGATGGGGGGGAAAGGTGATGGACAGGTCATGGATCTCCACGGAACATTCTGTGCCCAACATTCTATAACTGACATTCCCCGGAACGTTCTGTCCCTGACATTCTATAACTGACATTCCCGGAACGTTCTGTCCCTGACATTCTGTAACTGACATTCCCCGGAACGTTCTGTCCCGGACATTCTATAACTGACATTCCCCGGAACGTTCTGTCCCTGACATTCTATAACTGACATTCCCCGGAACGTTCTGTCCCTGACATTCTGTAACTGACGTTGTTTGTTTGTGAACGGCCGGACGTCAGTGAATTGAACAAACGATAAGATCCCGTGGGAAGAGATCCCGTTCCAGGGAGAAGGAGACACTGTTCCGAAGGCCCCTCAGGCAGTTAAAGGGTGAATACGTTTTCCCTGCGTTTACATTTCTTCACAACACAGGATCGACCACAATTTAAAACAAAATACAGGAATTCCCAAACTCCGTTTGTCTTCAGGAAACTGGAGAGAATCCTTCAGGACAGCAACGTTCCCACCCTCCGTATTAGGAACTGGGAAGGAGTGACCTGTGTCTGCTCTCGAGTGATCGAGTGTGTGGGAATGTTCTAGAAACCATCTGTCCTTATGGATGTGTCTCTGTGTGTTTGGGGGTGGAGGGTTTCTTGTGGTTTATGTCACATTTTTGTCAGTAATTCCGACCTTCCCATTTGTTATTCCAGCTCCAATTATTTTAATAAATCCCTGAATACAGGGACACATTTGAAAATCTCACTGGGTCCCCTCTCAAACGGGTCCCTTTGCCTCCAGGCTGATGGATAATGGGTTTGTTTTCCTTCCTCACAGTTAACGTAGTGACCATCTACGTCCTGCTTTATAAAGATTGTGGATTGTCTCCATGTGTCAGACGTTACCTGGGGGCCATGGCAGCGGCGGATCTCCTGGTCATTATCCTCGACCTGATCCTGAGACACATTCCCATTGTTTATTGGGAACAGTTTTATTTCCTGTACTCCGTCCCCGTGTGTAATATCCACGCCGTCCTGCTTTATGCAGCCACTGACTGCTCTGTCTGGTTCACCGTCACTTTCACCTTTGATCGGTTTGTGGCCATTTGTTGCCAGAAGCTGAAAAGTAAATATTGCAGTGAGAAAACGGCGGCTGTGGTTCTGGGAGCAGTGACTGTGCTGAGCTGTTTAAAGAACATTTCTGGTATTTTATGCTCACGGCTCGGTATCGGATGTTTAACATCCCCTGGTTTTGTGATATAACATACGCTGTTCGTTTCTCCAGTGTCTGGGTCACAATCGAGTTCCTCCACCACATTCTAACCCCGTGTGTCCCATTTCTCCTGATTCTGCTGCTCAATGTTCTCACCGTCAGACACATTTTAGTGACCAGCAGAGCCCGCAGGAGACTCCGCGCTCACACCAATGGGGACGCTCAGTCTGACACAGAAATGAGAAACCGAAAAAAATCCATCATTTTACTGTTTGTGATCTCGGCCAATTTCATCCTGTTATGGTCAATGATAATGCTGTATTCTATATGGTACCGGATGGTTGATATTCGGTATCTGTCTGTGTATCTCCATGACTTTGTGCTGGAATTGGGCTTCATGCTGCAGCTCCTCAGTTGCTGCACAAACACCGCGATTTATGCCGTGACCCAGACTAAGTTCAGGCAGCAGCTGAAGAATGTGCTGAAATTTCCCTTCACCCAAATCCATCCATCCATCAAATTCCCTCATTAATCACACCATCCGGGATTTTCTCATTTCAGTTCAGTGTTTCAGCGATGGAGCAGCCTGTCGCTATGGTAACAGACTGAGGGGAGCGCTGGTTTGTCCCTCCTTATCCCACAGGGGGGTTACAGGGAAACATTTCAATGTTTCTCACAACTCAGGGGCCAGTGAGAAAAGGCACCATCCCACTGACTGTATCCATCACTTCCATTTGTAACCAATAAAAATGCTGATTAAAGCGTGCCGAGCAGCAGAGGGACCGATGTTGTTGTGTGTCTTTGTGTTGGAGAAGCTGAGCTGGAGAGAGACAGACTCAGCCCCAAGTCCTGGTCCTCAGGGAAGGGGAGGGCACCACGCCCTGAGCTCAGGAGCTGGGTTTAACTCCCTCTGTCCCCCTCCCCATCCCGGCCTCCCCATTTCATCTCCCCACTCTTACTCCACATTTCTCCCTCTCTCTCCCTGCACACTCACTCTTTCTCACAACCTCCCCCTTTCACTCTCCCTCGTTCTCCCTCTCACACCAACCGCCCCAACCCCGGTTTCTCCACCTGCCTCCACTCTTCACTTTCCCCTCACCCTCACACTCTCTGTCCTGCCCGTCTCTGCCTCCCTCCAGCAGTTCCATCTCTACCCCATCTCACCCCCACCCCCCCACCCACACGCAGCCCCACGACCAACCACACCCCACCTCCAGTCTCGGGGTCAGAGGGAGAGGG